>NC_084614.1:16083489-16118489 GCF_033978795.1 Nerophis ophidion | reverse complement strand
AGCCTTGAGGAACTCCGGGCGGATCTCATCCACCCCCGGGGCCTTGCCGCCGAGGAGCTTTTTAACTACCTCAGCGACCTCAGCCCCAGAAATAGGAGAGTCCACTACAGGTTCCCCAGGCACCGCTTCCTCAAAGAAAGACGTGTTGGTGGGATTGAGGAGGTCTTCGAAGTATTCCCTCCACCGATCCACAACATCCGCAGTCGAAGTCAGCAGAACACCATCCGCACCATACACGGTGTTGATAGTGCACTGCTTCCCCTTCCTGAGGCGCCGTATGGTGGTCCAGAATCGCTTCGAAGCCGTCCGGAAGTCGTTTTCCATGGCTTCCCCGAACTCTTCCCATGTCCGAGTTTTTGCCTCCGCGACCGCTAAAGCTGCACACCGCTTGGCCCGTCGGTACCCGTCCACTGCCTCCGGAGTCCTATGAGCCAAAAGAACCCGATAGGACTCCTTCTTCAGCTTGACGGCATCCCTCACTGCTGGTGTCCACCAACGGGTTCTGGGATTACCGCCACGACAGGCACCAACCACCTTGCGGCCACAGCTCCAATCAGCCGCCTCGACAATAGAGGTTCGAAACATGGTCCACTCGGACTCAATGTCCCGCACCTCCCTCGTGACATGTTCAAAGTTCTCCCGGAGGTGTGAATTGAAACTCTCTCTGACAGGAGACTCTGCCAGACGTTCCCAGCAGACCCTCACAATGCGCTTGGGCCTGCCAGGTCTGTCCGGCATCCTCCCCCACCATCGCAGCCAACTCACCACCAGGTGGTGATCGGTAGAAAGCTCCGCCCCTCTCTTCACCCGAGTGTCCAAAACATAAGGCCGCAAATCCGATGACACAACTACAAAGTCGATCATGGAACTGCGGCCTAGGGTGTCCTGGTGCCAAGTGCACATATGGACACCCTTATGTTTGAACATGGTGTTTGTTATGGACAATCCGTGACGAGCACAAAAGTCCAATAACAAAACACCACTCGGGTTTAGATCCGGGCGACCATTCTTCCCAATCACGCCTCTCCAGGTTTCACTGTCGTTGCCAACGTGAGCGTTGAAGTCTCCCAGTAGGACAAGGGAATCACCCGGAGGAGCACTTTCCAGTACTCCCTCGAGTGTACCCAAAAAGGGTGGGTATTCTGAACTGCTGTTTGGTGCGTAAGCACAAACAACAGTCAGGACCCGTCCCCCCACCCGAAGGCGAAGGGAAGCTACCCTCTCGTCCACTGGGTTGAACTCAAACGTGCAGGCTTTGAGCTGGGGGGCAACGAGAATTGCCACCCCAGCCCGTCGCCTCTCACTGCCGGCAACGCCAGAGTGGAAGAGGGTCCAGTCCCTCTCGAGAGAACTGGTTCCAGAGCCCTTGCTGTGCGTCGAGGTGAGTCCGACTATATCCAGCCGGAACTTCTCTACCTCGCGCACTAGCTCAGGCTCCTTCCCCCCCAGTGAGGTGACGTTCCACGTCCCAAGAGCTAGCTTCTGTAGCCGAGGATCGGACCGCCATGTGCCCTGCCTTCGGCTGCCGCCCAGCTCACAATGCACCCGACCTCTATGGCCCCTCCTATGAGTGGTGAGCCCATTGGAGGGATGACCCACGTTGCCTCTTCGGGCTGTGCCCGGCCGGGCCCCATGGGGACAGGCCCGACCACCAGGCGCTCGCCATCGTGCCCCAACTCCGGGCCTGGCTCCAGAGCGGGGCCCCGGTGACCCACGTCCGGGCGAGGGAAATCTGGGTTCATTTTGTTGTAATTCCATAGAAGTCTTTGAGCTGCTCTTTGTCTGATCACTCACCTAGGACCTGTTTGTCTTGGGAGACCCTACCAGGGGGCATGAAAGCCCCCAGACAACATAGCTCCTAGGATCATTGGGACACGCAAACTCCTCTACCACGGTAAGGTAGCAGCTCAGAGAGTTAGTTTAATTGGACACTAATAATAATACATAACGTTGAATATAGAGAACATACAAATCCTTTATTTATTGAATTAAAGAGACTGAAATTCCACCACTTAGTGAATTTGCAAACAGCTAAAATTATACATGAAGCAAACTATAACCTGCTACCCAAGAATGTATGACAATTCTTCTCAAAAAAAAAGAGGAGAAATATAATCTTCGAGAAAAATGTAATGTTTGTATGCACATACAACACTTAAGATCTTCAGTATGTCAGTATATGGAATTAAAATGATGGATTGGTTTCTCATAGTCATTCAAATTGACGTCCCACTGTGTTGTGAGTTTTTCCTTGCCCTTATGTGGGTTCTGAACCGAGGATATTGTTGTGGCTTGTCCAGCCCTTTGAGACACTTGTGATTTAGGGCTATATAAATAAACATTGATTGATTGACATTGATTGAAAAAAAAAAAAAAACTACCTTTAGACATTGTCATTTTGGTGTATTGTGTGTAGAATATTGAGGACAAAACGGAATTTATTCCATTTTGGAATAAAACTGGAACATTAGTTTTTTTTTTTTAATACATTTGCAAACAAATATAACTTTTTGACGTTGTCAGTAGGGTGAATTGTGTGTAGAATTTTGAATACAAAACAGAATTTATTCCATTTTGGAATAAAGCTGTAATATTAGTTATTTATTTTTAATACGTTTGCAAACAAAAATAACTTTTTGACGTTGTCATTATGGTGAATTGTGTGTAGAATTTTGAAGATAAAACGGAATTTATTCCATTTTGGAATAAAACTGGAACATTAGTTGTTGTTTTTTTAATACATTTGCAAACAAATATAACTTTTTGACGTTGTCATTAGGGCGAATTGTGTGTAGAATTTTGAGGACAAAACAGAATTTATTCCATTTTGGAACAAAGCTGTAATATTAGTTATTTATTTTTAATACGTTTGCAAACAAAAATAACTTTTTGACGTTGTCATTATGGTGAATTGTGTGTAGAATTTTGAGGACAAAACTGAATTTATTCAATTTGGAATAAAGCTGTAACATTAGTTATTTATTTTTAATACATTTGCAAACAAAAATAACTTTTAGATGTTGTAATTATGGTGTATTGTGTGTAGAATTTTGAGGACAAAATGGAAATTATTCCATTTTGGAGCAAAGCTGTAACATTAGTTATTTATTATTAATACATTTGCAAACAAAAATAACTTTTTGACCTTGTCATTAGGGTGTATTGTGTGTACAATTTTCAGGACTAAACTGAATTTATTCCATTTTGGAATAAAGCTGGAACATTAGGTTTTTTTTTAATACATTTGCAAACAAAAATAACTTTTTGACGTTGTCATTAGGGTGTATTGTGTGTAGAATTTTGAGGACAAAACTGAATTTATTCAATTTGGAATAAAGCTGTAACATTAGTTATTTATTTTTAATACATTTGCAAACAAAAATAACTTTTAGATGTTGTAATTATGGTGTATTGTGTGTAGAATTTTGAGGAAAAAATGGAAATTATTCTATTTTGGAGCAAAGCTGTAACATTAGTTATTTATTATTATTACATTTGCAAACAAAAATAACTTTTTGACCTTGTCATTAGGGTGTATTGTGTGTACAATTTTCAGGACTAAACTGAATTTATTCCATTTTGGAATAAAGCTGGAACATTAGGTTTTTTTTTAATACATTTGCAAACAAAAATAACTTTTTGACGTTGTCATTAGGGTGTATTGTGTGTAGAATTTGGAGGACAAAACGGAATTTATTACATTTTGGAATAAAGCTGGAACAATAGTTATTTATTTTTAATAAATAACTATTGTTATTTATTAAAAATAGCTCGGTTGGTAGAGTGGCCGTGCCAACAACTTGAGGGTTGCAGGTTCGATTCCCGCTTCCGCCATCCTAGTCACTGCCGTTGTGTCCTTGGGCAAGACACTTTACCCACCTGCTCCCAGTGCCACCCACACTGGTTTAAATGTAAAAAATAGATATTGGGTTTCACTATGTAAAGCGCTTTGAGTCACTAGAGAAAAGCGCTATATAAATATAATTCACTTCACTTCACTAATACATTTGCAAACAAAAATAAGTTTTTGATGTTGTCATTATGGTGTATTGTGTGTAGAATTTTGAGTACAAAACGGAATTTATTCCATTTTGGAATAAAGCTGTAACATTAGTTATTTATTTTTAATACATTTGCAAACAAAACTTTTAGACGTTGTCATTATGGTTTATTGTGTGTACAATTTTGAGGACAAAACGGAATGTATTCAATTTGGAATAAAGCTGTAACATTAGTTATTTATTTTTAATACATTTGCAAACCAAACTTTTAGACGTTGTCATTATGGTTTATTGTGTGTACAATTTTGAGGACAAAACGGAATGTATTCAATTTGGAATAAAGCTGTAACATTAGTTATTTATTTTTAATACATTTGCAAACAAAAATAACTTTTTTACGTTGTCATTATGGTGTATTGTGTGTAGAATTTTGAGGACAAAACGGAAATTATTCCATTTTGGAATAAAGCTGGAACATTAGTTATTTATCTTTAATACATTTGCAAACAAAAATAACTTCTTGACTTTGCATTAGGGTATATTGTGTGTAGAATTTTGAGGACAAAACGGAATTTATTCCATTTTGGAATAAAGCTGGAACATTAGTTATTTATTTTTAATACATTTGCAAACAAAAATAACTTTTTGACCTTGTCATTAGGGTGTCTTGTGTGTAGAATTTTGAGGACAAAATGGAATCTATTACATTTTGGAATAAAGCTGTATGTAACAATACTTATTTATTTTTAATACATTTGCAAACAAAAATAACTTTTTGACGTTGTCATTATGGTGTATTGTGTGTAGAATTTTGAGGACAAAACGGAAATTATTCCATTTCGGAACACAGCTGTAATTTCAGTTATTTATTTTTAATACATTTGCAAACAAAAATAACTTTTTGACGTTGTCATTATGGTGTATTGTGTGTGGAATTTTGAGGACAAAACGGAATTTATTCAATTTGGAATAAAGCTGTAACATTAGTTATTTATTTTTAATACATTTGCAAACAAAACTTTTAGACGTTGTCATTATGGTTTATTGTGTTTACAATTTTGAGGACAAAACGGAATGTATTCAATTTGGAATAAAGCTGTAACATTAGTTATTTATTTTTAATACATTTGCAAACAAAAATAACTTTTTTACGTTGTCATTATGGTGTATTGTGTGTAGAATTTTGAGGACAAAACGGAAATTATTCCATTTTGGAATAAAGCTGGAACATTAGTTATTTATCTTTAATACATTTGCAAACAAAAATAACTTCTTGACTTTGCATTAGGGTATATTGTGTGTAGAATTTTGAGGACAAAACGGAATTTATTCCATTTTGGAATAAAGCTGGAACATTAGTTATTTATTTTTATTACATTTGCAAACAAAAATAACTTTTTGACCTTGTCATTAGGGTGTCTTGTGTGTAGAATTTTGAGGACAAAATGGAATCTATTACATTTTGGAATAAAGCTGTATGTAACAATACTTATTTATTTTTAATACATTTGCAAACAAAAATAACTTTTTGACGTTGTCATTATGGTGTATTGTGTGTAGAATTTTGAGGACAAAACAGAAATTATTCCATTTTGGAACACAGCTGTAATTTCAGTTATTTATTTTTAATACATTTGCAAACAAAAATAACTTTTTGACGTTGTCATTATGGTGTATTGTGTGTGGAATTTTGAGGACAAAACGGAATTTATTCAATTTGGAATAAAGCTGTAACATTAGTTATTTATTTTTAATACATTGGCAAACAAAACTTTTAGACGTTGTCATTATGGTGTATTGTGTGTAGAATTTTGAGGACAAAACGGAAATTATTCCATTTTAGAATAAAGCTGTAACATTAGTTATTTATTTTTAATACATTTGCAAACAAAAATAACTTTGACTTTGTCATTAGAGTGTATTGTGTGTAGAATTTTGAGGACAAAACGGAATTTATTCCACTTTGGAATAAAGCTCTAACTTTAGTTATTTATTTTGAATACATTTGCAAATAAAAATTACTTTTTCACGTTGACATTATGATGTTTTGTGTGTAGAATTTTGAAGATAAAAATTAATTTATTCCATTTTGGAAAGAAACTGTAACATTAGTTATTAATTTATTTTTAATACATTTACCAAAAAAAGTAACTTTTTGATGTTGTCAATATGGTGTATTGTGTGTAGAATTTTGAGGACAAAACGGAATTTATTCCATTTTGGAACAAAGCTGTAACATTAGTTATTTATTCTTAATACATTTGAAAACAAAAATAACTTTTTGACGTTGTCATTAGGGTGTATTGTGTGTAGAATTTTGAGGACAAAATGGAATTTATTCCATTTTGGAATAAAGCTGTAACATTAGTTATTTATTTTTAATACATTTGCAAACACTGCGATGAGGGTTAGGGTGTACCCCGCCTTCCGCCCGATTGTAGCTGAGATAGGCACCAGCGTCCCCCGCAACCCCAAAGGGAATAAGCAGAAATAAGTAGAAAATGAATGGATGGATGGACATTTGCAATAAAACTGCAAGATAACACAATGTGGAAAAAGTAAAGCCCTGTGAATACTTTCCGGATGCACTTTATACAACTGTACACAGTACACATATTTTTTTTCTATCACAACAGAGAAAGGTAAAGAAGTACTTTATCTACACATGTATTTCCAGGCTTTTACAGGCCATTTAAAATGATGTAGCGGGCCAGATCTGGCCGTTGGACCTTGAGTTTGACACCTGTGCTGTACAAACCCTGTTTCCATATGAGTTGGGAAATTGTGTTAGATGTAAATATAAACGGAATATAATGATTTGCTAATCATTTTCATCCCATATTCAGTTGAATATGCTACAAAGACAACATATTTGATGTTCAAACTGATAATCATTTTTTTTTTGTGCAAATAATCATTAACTTTACAATTTGATGCCAGCAACACGTGACAGAGAAGTTGGGAAAGGTGGCAATAAAAACTGATAAAGTTGAGGAATGCTCATCAAACACTTACTTGGAACATCCCACAGGTGTGCAGGCTAATTAGGAACAGGTGGGTGCCATGATTAGGTATAAAAACAGCTTCCCAAAAAATGCTCAGTCTTTCACAAGAAAGGATGGGGCGAGGTACACCCCTTTGTCCACAACTGCGTGAGCAAATAGTCAAACAGTTTAAGAACAATCTTTCTCAAAGTGCAATTGCAAGAAAATTAGGGGTTTCAACATCTTCAGTCCATAATATCATCAAAAGTTTCAGAGAATCTCGAAAATTCACTCCAAGTAAGCGGCATGGCCGGAAACCAACAATGAATGACCGCGACCTTCGATCCCTCAGACGGCACTGTATCAAAAACCCACATCAATCTCTAAAGGATATCACCACATGGGCTCAGGAACACTTCAGAACTAAATACAGTTCAATACAAGATAGAGCTCTACTATGCAAAGCGAAAGCCATTTATCAACAACATCCAGAAACGCCACTGGCTTCTCTTGGCCCGAGATCATCTAAGATGGACTGATGCAAAGTGGAAAAAAGTGTTCTGTGGTCTGACGAGTCCACATTTCAAATTGTTTTTGGAAATATTCGACATTGTGTCATCAGGACCAAAGGGGAAGCGAACCATCCAGACTGTTATCAAAGTTCAAAAGCCAGCATCTGTGATGGTATGGGGGTGCATTAGTGCCCAAGGCATGGGTAACTTACACATCTGTGAAGGTATCATTAATGCTGAAAGGTACATACAGGTTTTGGAACAACATATGCCGCAATCTAAGCGCTGTCTTTTTCATGGACGCTCCTGCTTATTTCAGCAAGACAATGCCAAGCCACATTCAAGACGTGTTACAACAGTGTGGCTTCGTAAAAAAAGAATGCGGGCACTTTCCTGGCCCAGACCTGTCTCCCATCGAAAATGGGTGGCGCATTATGGAGTGTAAAATACAACAGCGGAAACCCCGGACTGTTGAACGACTGGAGCTCTACATAAAACAAGAATGGGAAAGAATTCCACTTTCAAAGCTTCAACAATTAGTTTCCTCAGTTCCCAAACCTTTTTTGAGTGTTGTTAAAAGAAAAGGTGATGTAACACAGTGGTGAACATGCCCTTTCCCAACTACTTTGGCATGTGTTGCAGTCATGAAATTCTAAGTTGATTATTATTTGCAAAAAAAAATAAAGTTTATGAGTTTGAACATCACATATGTTGTCTTTATAGCATATTCAGCTTATTATGGGTTGAAAAGCATTTGCAAATCATTGTATTCTGTTTATATTTACATCTAACACAATTTCCCAACTCATATGGAAACGGAGTTTGTAAATTGTCCATCGGTGTGAATGCTGGTTGGTTAATATTTGACCTGTTCGCAGTGTGCCTCGCCTCAAGCAGAACTATAATAAGGTGAAGTGCTACATAAAATGGAGATGGGTGTATTCACAATTGTCTTTGGCCTCAAACCGGACCACATAAAACAAGTGGAAGGCAACAAAGTCTGTGTCTCAGCACTCGGACTGTCCGTCCCTTCATGCAGATGAATGTGTCTCACCCTCAGCGTCCAACAGTCTGGTCACCCCTAGCGACTCTGCAATCTCAAAGGCCTGTTCCAGGTTCTCACGGTTGCCCTGCAGCGACACCACCTCCATGTTGATCAGGTCGGGTCTGAAAAGACACGCGCATTGTGAGGAAGGGTATTCCGGCGACATCCCAGAGCCAACGCGACATACATACCGATATCGGTGCAGCAGAGCGTTGAACATACGTCCGTCGCTCCATGACGAGGAGAAGTTGACACAGCGGAGGCCCGGGTAGCCTTCTGTGGCCTGCTGGCTCCATAGCAGCAGCTTCTCCTTGGCCGTGAGGTCGCCCGACTCGCCGCACACGTAGATCTCGGAAATCTGCGTAAGGGGAGGACATTTGGAGTTAGGGGCTGCTTCAAATCGAGCAAACCAATCGATTCTATATGAATCACGAAAAGTGCGCACAGTCCATAAACATATTAAATGAAAAGGTACACCCAATCAATCAAGAAACATGTACCAGTCGGCATGGCTTTTTGTTACAAGAGGAAGGCTGTTAACCAATCAGCAGATGACAGGGTTTAGCTCCACCTTTTATATACATAATCACTGTGATTGACTTTTGCCAGCAAAAATAGGATTACATAAAAAGCAAAAAAAAATTGGGGGGGGGAATAAATGCGGCTTTTGAGCTTCTAGGGGAGATCAGAGGGACTGGATCCACATGGATGGACAAAAGCCATGTAGGTTCACAGTTAGGATCCACAAATCCTGATCATACAGTGGCCAACAGCAGTAAACATGCAGCAACGTCCAAACACTCCAGAGAAATGATAAAACACTACAAAAATGCAAGTCATTTAAAACATATGGGGGAAAAATGCTGAGAATGTAAAATACAATAAAAAATGAACCCCAAAAACAAGTGCATGGTAGAAATGCTGCAAGTTCACAGAAAAACAAACAAACAACGGACTATGAACAAAAACTTCCATCTACAGTGAAAACTGCTGGAGTACATAAATACTGTACTGTACATAGGGATGGGTACTGTTCACATTTAAACCGAAGGGTCATGGCAGAAGTGCATTGTGGGTCATGTAATGCTAACTGCTAAATGCTACTGCCGTAGCTATTAAAATGAATCATTAAATTGTTGGCGGTAACTTATAAAAACTGAGAAGGGTTGAACAAAAATGGCACCGAAAGGGAAATCACGTACTGCAGATTACAAGCTGGACGTAGTGAAATATGCAGCAGAAAACGACAAGAGGAAGCGGCGCATACCTTTGGAGTTGGCAGAGTTGTTTAGAAGCGACATCGAAGAAGATGATTTCATGGGATTTAGCGATTAGGAGTGACAGATTGTTTGGTCAACGTATAGCATGTTCTATATGTTATAGTTATTTGAATGACTCTTACCATAATATGTTAGGTTAACATACCAGGCACCTTCTCAGTTGGTTATTTATGCCTCATATAACGTACACTTATTCAGCCTGTTGTTCACTATTCTTTATTTATTTTAAATTGCCTTTCAAATGTCTGTTCTTGGTGTTGGGTTTTATCAAAAAGATTTCCCCGAAAAATGCGACTTATACTCCAGTGCGACCTATATATGTTTTTTTTCCTTCTTTATTGTGCATTTTCGGCAGGTGCGACTTATACTACGGAGCAACTTATAATCCAAAAAATACGGTAAAACAAAACTTTGTTTTCAGCACAAACCCGTTCAAGATTTGACATACAAACAGTGTACAACAGTGTAAACGATGGAGAAAAAGGTAAAACGCTGGGGAAGGATGAGTAAAAAAATACAATCTAGACTGGGCTCCTAAGGGGACCCAGTCTGGAGTGGGCAAAAACTTCCTTAGCAAAGCATATAAACATATTACAAAATACATCTCGAGATATCTAGCAAGAGAGGGAAGGGAGTGCGGGGTCATGGTGGGTTCAATCCCAGGGCTCGGGATCGTTATATGTGTGGAGTATGCATGTTCTCCCTGTGACTGCGTGGGGTCCCTCCGGGTACTCCGGCTTCCTCCCACCTCCAAAGACATGCACCTGGGGATAGGTTGATTGGCAACACTAAATTGGCCTGAGTGTGAATGTTGTCTGTTTATCTGTGTTGGCCCTGCGATGAGGTGGTGACTTGTCCAGGGTGTGCCCCGCCTTACGCCTGAATGCAGCTGAGATAGGCTCCAGCACCCCCCGCGACACCCAAAAAAGGGACAAGCGGTAGGAAATGGATGGATGGATGCACGCAAAACACCCTTTAATGGAAACACAGACAAGTCGCAAGTACTTTGTCGACATTTTTGATATATCGCTTTTTTTTCTTCGAAGCATGCACCTGGGGATAGGTTGATTGGCAAAACTAAATTGGCCCTAGTGTGTGAATGTTGTCTGTCTATCTGTGTTGGCCCTGCAATGAGGTGGCAACGTGTCCAGAGTGTATCCCGCCTTCCGCCCGAATGCAGCTGAGATGGGCTCCAGCACCCCCCACGACTCCGAAAGGGACAAGCGGTAGAAGATGGATGGACACAATGGAAACGCAGCTATTGTTGCCAAAGTAACATTTTTAAATCCCATCATCATCATCTGCACTTCATATTGAATATTCCAACACGACATTTGCTTTCACAACAAGCCAGTGAATGTGCATGCAAGCACAGGGGAAATCTGATTAGAAGAGGAAGTGGTGTTATTGTCATGTTCATTATTTAACATAGTTCACATACAAAACCTGTTTCCATATGAGTTGGGAAATTGTGTTAGATGTAAATATAAACGGAATACAATGATTTGCAAATCATTTTCAACCCATATTCAGTTGAATGCACCACAAAGACAACATATTTGATGTTCAAACTCATAAACTTTTTATTTTTGCAAATAATCTTTAACTTTAGAATTTCATGGCTGCAACACGTGACAAAGTAGTTGGGAAAGGGCATGTTCACCACTGTGTTACATCACCTTTTCTTTTAACAACACTCAAAAAAGGTTTGGGAACTGAGGAAACTAATTGTTGAAGCTTTGAAAGTGGAATTCTTTCCCATTCTTGTTTTATGCAGAGCTTCAGTCGTTCAACAGTCCGGGGTCTCCGCTGTGGTATTTTACGCTTCATAATGTGCCACACATTTTCGATAAGAGACAGGTCTGGACTGCAGGCGGCCAGGAAAGTAACCGCACTCTTTTTTTACGAAGCCACGCTCTTGTAACACGTGCTGAATTTGGCTTGGCATTGTCTTGCTGAAATAAGACGGCGCTTAGATGGCAGCATATGTTGTTCCAAAACCTGTATGTACCTTTCAGCATTAATGGTGCCTTCACAGATGTGTAAGTTACCCATGCCTTGGGCACTAATGCACCCCCATACCATCACAGATGCTGGCTTTTGAACTTTGCGTCGATAACAGTCTGGGTGGTTCGCTTCCCCTTTGGTCCGGATGACACGATGTCAAATATTTCCAAAAACTATTTTAAATGTGGACTCGTCAGACCACGGAACACTTTTCCACTTTGCATCAGTCCATCTTAGATGATCTCGGGCCCAGAAAAGCCGGTGGCTTTTCTGGATGTTGTTGATAAATGGCTTTCGCTTTGCATAGTAGAGCTTTAACTTGCACTTACAGATGTAGCGACCAACTGTATTTAGTGCCAGTGGTTTTCTGAAGTGTTCCTGAGCCCATGTGGTTATATCCTTTAGAAATTGATATCGGTTTTTGATACAGTGCCGTCTGAGGGATCGAAGGTCACGGTCATTCAATGTTGGTTTCCGGCCATGCTGCTTACGTGGAGTGATTTCTCCAGATTCTCTGAACCTTTTGATGATATTATGGACCGTAGATGTTGAAATCCCTAAATTTCTTGCAATTGCACTTTGAGAAACGTTGTTCTTAAACTGTTTGACTATTTGCTCACGCAGTTGTGGACAAAGGGGTGTACCTCGCCCCATCCTTTCTTGTGAAAGACTGAGCATTTTTTTGGGAAGCTTTTTTATACCCAATCATGGCACCCACCTGTTCCCAATTTCCCTGCACACTTGTGGGATGTTCCAAAAAAGTGTTTGGTGATCATTCCTCAACTTTATCAGTATTTATTGCCACCTTTCCCCACCTTCTTTGTCACGCATTGCTGGCATTAAATTCTAAAGTTAATGATTATTTGCAAAGAAAAAAAGTTTATCAGTTTGAACATCAAATATGTTGTCTTTGTAGCATATTCAACTGAATATGGGTCGAAAAGGATTAGCAAATCATTGTATTCCGTTTATATTTACATCTAACACAATTTCCCAACTCATATGGAAACAGGGTTTGTAAAAAGTTGCTTGGTACTACGGTGTATTTACAATCTCCAGCTCATCAAGATGTTTGCTTCTGACAACACAAATACAGTACAATAGCATCAACAATTCATTTGACTGCAGTCTGGGCCAAAACACCCCAACATCAGTCAGTTTACTCCACTGCGTGTGACAATACTGTCGTAACAAGCAAACAGAAGCGCCGAACAACCAAGATGGTCTGCTCTGCCACGATTAGAACCGTCGGACAGAGGCAGGAAAACGAGCGCAAAGGCCTTTTAAGAGCTGATAACACACCACAGTACACCAGAGGATAATGACAAAATTGCACAAAGACGGCCCTCAAACAACATGGTGATGTTCGCTACAAATATGTCCAAAGAGAAGCAAGGCTTGTCAGAAACTACCAATGCTAATGTACGGTCACAAATGGAAAACGTCACTCAGTTTAAGTGCATTGAAGGATACAATAGACTAATGTTGCTCTAAAAGATTCATTATTGGACTCCAAAGTAAGCAAAATACAGTGGGGCAAAAAAGTATTTAGTCAGCCACCGACTGTGCAAGTTCTCCCACTTAAAATGATGATAGAGGTCTGTAATTTTCATCATAGATACACTTCAACTGTGAGAGACCGAATGTGGGGGAAAAAAATCCAGGAATTCACATTGTAGGAATTTTAAAGAAATTATTTGTAAATTATGGTGGAAAATAAGTATTTGGTCAACCTTTTAAAGCTCTCACTGATGGAAGGTTTTGGCTCAAAATCTCACGATACATGGCCCCATTCATTCTTTCCTTAACACGGATCAATCGTCCTGTCCCCTTAGCAGAAAAACAGCCCCAAAGCATGATGTTTCCACCCCCATGCTTCACAGTAGGTGTGGTGTTCTTGGGATGCAACTTAGTATTCTTCTTCCTCCAAACACGACGAGTTCTATTTTGGTTCCATCTGACCACATGACATTCCCCCAATCCTCTGCTGTATCATCCATCTATCCATTTTGGTATAAACTCAACTCGTCGTGTTTGGAGGAAGAAGAATACTGAGTTGCATCCCAAGAACACCATACCTACTGTGAAGCATGGAGGTGGAAACATCATGCTTTGGGGCTGTTTTTCTGCTAAGGGGACAGGACGATTGATCCGTGTTAAGGAAAGAATGAATGGGGCCATGTATCGTGAGATTTTGAGCCAAAACCTCCTTCCATCAGTGACAGCTTTGAATGGTTGACCAAATAGTTATTTTCCACCATAATTTACAAATAAATTATTTGAAATTCCTACAATGTGAATTCCTGGATTTTTTTTCACAGTCTGTCTCTCACAGTTGAAGTGTACCTATGATGAAAATTACAGACCTCTGTCATCATTTTAAGTGGGAGAACTTGCACAATCGGTGGCTGACTAAATACTTTTTTGCCCCACTGTATACTGGTTTGAGATTACAAACCTTGTTAAAAAAAACATTGTAGTCTTTAAGATTTCTGGTTTCCTTCTGTAGTTTTGTTGGTAGCCTAATCTTTCCAAAACAATTTAAGCCTCAGACTCCTTTCAACATCAGTAAGCACACACCTGTGACAGATGACTACCGGCAGGCTGTTGCTGCAGCCACTGCGAGCTCTCCATTGTGGGGTCCAACCTCTCAGACGAGTTGCTGGTCGGCGCCCACCAGTCCACCCGACTGGGCGTGGTGACAGTTGTTTCTGGCGATGTCAAGAGGACGTCGCTGGCATAGCCCGACGACCCAAAGAGAGAGGACCTCTCCGGGACGCGGCCCTGTGTACCCAAGTCAAATCCTTCAGCTAAATTTTCTGGAATCCAGGTTTGGTTGAAGATGTCTGCATCAGTTCCTATTTCATCCTCAGATAGCTGGACTTTGAGAATATTTTCTGTGACCGGAAAAGGAGCAGGCGGTTCTTTATGAACCTCCACTTCACGGTCACATCTCCATGCTGGAGAGCCAAAGTCAAAAGGGTAAACAGTCCTCACCACGCAGAGCTTACCGTCCACCTCTCTGATGTGCACCACACCTTTGTGCTCTCCTGCAGAAGTTGCCCCCTCTAATAACTCCTCCCTTTGTCTTTCCCTCCATGTCCTCGCTGCCGACCCGTTGTTATTTTTTTCTTTTCTTTCAAGTATGCTAGGTTTGTCAAGGACCCCATGGACCTTCTCCCGGACCTGACAGACCCTCCCTCCCCCTGGCGTGGTGCTGCCCAGAGCTGGTGCCGTGCTGGTGGTAGTGGTTTGACCCGGGATGCTGGAGACGTCTACGATGCCACTGACGGCATCTTCTTCTCCTGGAAGACAAAATATTCCTCTCCAGACCGGACTGATTTCAGGAAGGCCACTAGGAGAATTTGGGGAATGAGTGGCGCGGTATTCCAGCTTTGGCACCGTTAGATGAGAGCGCACCATAAGGCTGAGATCAGAGTCTAAAGTTTCAACAGCAGCATGCTTTGTCTCATCCTCGGGCTCAAGGCGTCTCTCAGAAACATGCTCTTCCACGCCGACTTTCCCGCTCTTTTTACGTTTTTGTCTACGTCTAAAGCGAAGCCGCCTCTTAGATGAACGCAGTGGACTTCCACTGGATTCCCCCTCTGGCAGAGTTCTGACACAACCCATTGAGCTCCCCATCAGGAAGCCTATTGACTTTTCAAGTTTTACAGCAAAAAACAAAGGACGAAGGCGTTAAGTCGAACTACTTAAGTGACAAATTAGTTATGGAAGTTCCATTTTTCATAAAACCTGACCGACAAGATAGATGCCATCTCTCGAGAAGTGAGTGGAAAATAACCTTTTCCCTCAGCCCATGAATGATTCAGTTGCAGGCATGGTCATCTTTGAGCATCTTCCTCCCAAACCCTGCAGTGTAAACTTGCAGGCAGATGGCGGATGCTTTGCTTGAGCTATTTCTTTTATAGATCCCAGAAGATTTACGCGAGAATCCAAAGACACGAGGACACAGAAGACATGCGTTGAGGAAGGGAACGAATCAGCTTTGAGGGCGGTGTGTGATTCTTCAAAGGCCTTCTTTGAGGCGAGGTGCTGTGTGGTCGTGAGAGCATGTCATCAGGACCTGGCAGGTTTGACAAGTTGAGTGCAGTCAATCTCTGTCTGGAGCATCACAAAAAAAAGTGTTGTTCTATGTTGTGCTTGACAGGATCGTCTTTGAAGTTAGGGCATCCACTCTCATGAACAGGTAAGGTCAGAAAGCACATGTTGCAGAATTAATGATACCTCCCTCGACCGCCGTGACATAGGACAGAGCTCGCAGGAAGAGTCCGGGTGGAAGACGTATTAAAGGTGACGCGGTCAATTACTGGTGTAGTAAATGAAAGCTCAGATTCCCACGGTGCCGAGGCAGCACTGTGTCCTGGTTGGCTGTTAGAGGGAGCCACACAGCCAATAGTAACACAGATTGCAGTCAGGCTCGGCCAATCCTCTCACAGCTTGTTTGGGAGTCAGCTTCTCCTCGTCCTCCCACAGTGTGGTCTCACGTCAGATGCATGCAGGTCATCCACAATCCAACATCTCTGTGGTTAATTCCTTTTCCAAGAAGCATATGGATTGATTTCTAATGCCCAAAAACGGATGCAGACTGTTTACGGCTCTACAGTCCCGAGTCAGCGTTCCTGTCAAGACGGCTGTCATCCATGTCAGGGAGGATAACTCATTCCAGGATAAAGCTTCCCTCTGCAAGTCTGGTCTTCAATAGGTGGTGCAGTGCGACGGCGCAACAGCTGAACGAAGTCCTCGGTTTGCGGGAGACGGGGCTTTTGTGGACTATCAGTTCTGTCTGCTCCCCTAGGCACTTTGTCTCCTAATAGCTCCTCACCGCATCTCATTAGGATCACAGAACTGGTGTCTAAAGCAAGAGATGAAAACAGTGCATCTATTTACTCTGAGCTAATCCAGATCCGGTTCTGGTAGAAGACCCAGTTCATGTTAGAGACGTGCACCTGGAACTGCGCCAGCAGGATTCAGCATCCAATGCCGGGAAGTCTGGAACTTCACCTCGAAGAAGACAGGCGGCGGGGGTGGGCATGGAGACGAGGACCACAAGGCGTCTCCGCCTAAAGACGAGCCAGTCCGCTCGATACGATTGGTGAAAACAACAGGCGTGTGTTTGTGCCTGTCATCCGCTCCGGCACACGAGGGTGTTTCTGGTCTGAGGCCTGCTGATGAAGGCGAGCCGGGAGCTCCGGTGACAGCACACGGCCTGGACGTGACGCCCCTTGCCTGGTTCCCACCCTCTGCTTGCTGGCTTGACACTGGCAGAGAAAAGCTTTTTATCTCCCGGCTGCTGCAGTTTCCCTCTCTCTCGCTTTCTCACACACAAACTAACCCTCCTCCCTCCCTCCCTGTCTCACTCGGCTCGCCTCCTCCTCTTTTCCACTTCCTTGCTACTGCTTCCTTCTCTCTCTCTCTCTCTCTCGCTCGCTCCTCCTCGCCTTTTTATTTAACTGTTAGTCAACCACAACGCACACTTTGGGGCTAAACGCTGCAATGAATGCTTGAATGTTTACATCCATGTTTTATCTGTCAACTGTCAAGGGACTATGAATGCAAAAGTATGCCACCTGTGGTGATAATTCATCATGTGCACCTGATACAAATGATTTTTATGAAACAACGAAGAAAATAATAGAATCCAATGCAGGTGTGGCAATGCATGGTGGATGGAAGAAGACCACAATGTATCGTTTGCTTCCAACAACACAAAAGAAGATGAACGTAGATAACACCAATATGACACCAATGCGTGAACAAATAGTCAAACAGTTTAAGAACAACGTTTCTCAAAGTGCAATTGCAAGAAATTTAGGGATTTCAACATCTACGGTCCATAATATCATCAAAAGGTTCAGAGAATCTGGAGAAATCACTCTACGTAACCGGCATGGCCGGAAACCAACACTGAATGACCGTGACCTTCGATCCCTCTGAAGGCACTGTATCAAAAACCGACATCAATCTCTAAAGGATATCACCACATGGGCTCAGGAACACTTCAGAAAACTACTGTCACTAAATACAGTTCATCGCTACATCTGTAAGTGCAAGTTAAAGCTCTACTATGCAAAGCAAAAGCCATTTATCAACTACATCCAGAAACGCTGCCGGCTTCTTTGGGCCCGAGATCATCTAAGATGGACTGATGCAAAGTGGAAAAGTGTTCTGTGGTCTGACACAATGGTCCCCAACCTTTTTGTATCCGCGGACCGGTCAACGCTTAATAATTTGTCCCGCGGCCACGTCATGAAAAAGGGACGATATGTCATGAAAAAGGGAGGTTTTTGTGGTTGGTGCACTAATTGTAAGTGTATATCGTGTTTTTTATGTTGATTTAATAAAATTAAAAAAAACAACAAATAGGTTTTTTTTTTTTTTTTTAAATGAATTAAAAATTATTCTGCGGCCCGGTACCAATCGGGCCACGGCCCGGTACTGGGCCACGGCCCGGTGGTTAGGGACCACTGGTCTGAAGAGTCCACATTTCATCCTGACCAAAAGGGAAGCGAACCATCCAGACTGTTATCGACACAACACATGGGTAGCTTACAGATCTGTGAAGGCACAATTAATGCTGAAAGGTACATACAGGTTTTGGAACAACATATGCTGTCATCTAAGCGCCGTCTTTTTCATGGACGCCCCTGCTTATTTCAGTAAGACAATGCCAAGCCACATGCAGCACGTGTTACTACAACAGCAAGGCTTCGTAAAAAAAGAGTGCGGGTACTTTCCTGGCCCGCCTGCTGTCCAGACCTGTCTCCCATCGAAAATGTGTGGCGCATTATGAAGCGTAAAATACGACAGCAGAGACCCCGGAATGTTGGAACGACTGAAGCTCTACATGAAAAAAGAATGGGAAAGAATTCCACTTTCAAAGCTTCAACAATTAGTTTCCTCAGTTCCCAAACGTTTATTGAGTGTTGTTGAAAGAAAAGGTGATGTAACACAGTGGTGAACATGCCCTTTCCCAACTACTTTGGCACGTGTTGCAGCCATGAAATTCCAAGTTGATTATTATTTGCAAAAAAAAAAAAAAGTTTATGAGTTTGAACATCAAATATCTTGTCTTTGTAGTGCATTCAACTGAATATGGGTTGAAAAGGATTTGCAAATCATTGTATTCCGTTTATATTTACATCTAACACAGTTTCCCAACTCATATGGAAACGGGGTTTGTAAAGGGCCATATCTGCATTACAGTTGAATACCACCTCTCCTTTAGCACATGACATGTTGGATCACAGGCCTGGCTGGCACTAAGAGGATTGGCAACAACGCAGCAGCGCATGTAGAAAAATCAAAGCGGTTTGCCTCAGCAGCAAGTGTGTGATCGTGCGTGTATCTGCGGTTTCATTGGACTGGAGAATGCACAAGTCGCGGAAGAAGCAGCAATCCGTCAAAAATAACACCCAAAGCATTACAAGTCTTGCATGCACTCAAACATGAGCTCATCGAGAATTTCCAGCCTTCATCAGCTATGCTAGCTTCCTCTGGCGCGATCGAGTGCTTTTCATATAAGACACTGGCCACAAGGTACTTTTGATCAATTATTTAGCTGTTCTCTGGTCAATAGCAGAGGCAGACACATGGCCAGTGAAAGGTTTAAGAGTTTGCATGTTCAAGCAGCTGAAAAAGGCCATTTTGTACCATCCATCCATCTATCTTTTGCCGCTGATCCCCTTTCGGGGTCACGGGAGCCCATCTCAGCTACAATAGAGCGGAAGGCGGGGTACACCCTGGACAAGTCGCTACCTCATCACAGAGCCATATTGCTTCATGTAGAGGTAAACACAACGTGAATGTATTTGCTTCAATGGCTGCTGAGGACAACTCACTAGTTAGCATGCAGTGCGGGCATATATATATGTATATATATACATATATATATATACATATATATATATATATATATATATATATATATATGTATATATGTAAGGGCTGGGCGATATATTGAAATACTCGATATATTGCGGGTTTTGTCTCTGTGCGATATACAAAAAGGACTACCGTATATCGTGATATTCAAGTATACGTTCTCACACAGTTGCTTTTAACTGCGGGAGCATTGCACTACATGCGCTTCCCACTATTTCTTGTTTGTCCTTCTCACAGACTTAAACCAAGCGCACCTTCTTGCTTACGTCACACCTGTGCGATGTCAAACACTCCCGCGGAGCAGACAGGTAGCGACATGGTAACATTAGCTGTGATGCTAACGATGTCAAACACTCCCGCGGAGCAGACAGGTAGCGACATGGTAACATTAGCTGTGATGCTAACGGTGTGGTGCGGGTGGTAATACGAGAGAGAGAAGGCGCGAATCTGGTAACAAATTAAGGAAGAATTAATTCCCAAGAAAAACAACACAGGTTTTATCATCTGGCGGTGGTTTGGCTTCAAGCGGGAAGAGGTTGAACAATTATGCGGCAAAAGCGTTGTTACAAAAAGTAGCACCACTGCTAATGTAGCATCATTTGAAAAGTCACCCGTTAGAGAATAAGGAGTGCTTGAAACTCTGCATGTCAACATCTCCGTTTGGTGCCACATCAACAAAATGCCGAAGCAACCGTTTCCAGAGCAACACCGTATGAAAAAAATAGTCAACAACAGGAGATAACGTCCGCAGGAACCTACCACATAGCAAAGGACATACACTATTTGATTTCCTATTATGCAGCTCATTTTTATTTGACAGTTATTGAAATATCTTGTGTGACATCATGCACAAAAGAGCACTTTATTTGTTTTAAACTATTGTAGTGGCGATCTGTACAAAAAGTGCAGTTTAATCTAGTGTTGTTTTGATGTGACATCATGCACAAAAGTGCACTAATAGCTTGTTTTAAAATGTCTCTGAAAATCTTGTACTTTCTGTTTTGGAAATGACATGAATGTTTGTGCCACTGCTTAATAACTCTTTAATAAATACTGTTTCGGTCAATTGACTTAGTTGTGATTTCCTTCTCTGCATGAAAGTTTAAAAGGAGCATATATTAATGCAGTATGAACAAGATTTTTTTAAAGTAGACACATAGAATCATCATACTGCTGTGATTACATGCATCAAGTGTTCATTCAAGGCTAAGGCAAAATATGGAGATATATATCGTGTATCGTGACATGGCCTAAAAATATTGAGATATTAATAAAAGGCCATATCGCCTAGCCCTATATATACACATATTATATATAATTAAACGGATTTTGCAGACAAAATATTCAGGAAGGAGAGACCTCATTCTTAGCCTGGTTCTTAACAGAAATATGTCTTAAGAGCAGCCATGGCCCACATGTTTGTATAATTAGCTCACCATTCAAGCTGTGTTCATAATTTCCATGACTACGACCACACTGGACGTCTAAATAACCCCCCCCCACTTTCCTGCACTCTAACTCACTGCCTTCTGCTGAGTCACGCAAGCGCCAGCTGAGGTTGTCCTGCGCTACCGTTCCTGCAGCAACCCGGTGTCACCTTGTCTGAGGACACAGCACCACGGACTGGAGGCAGGACTTCTCGACTGCAAAACTAGAATGGTCGGTACTTTTTTGGCACCGACCAAATCCTAACAATCCTACCCTTGCACCGATTCACGTAAGTTCTAACGACACCAACTTAGGGTACCTGGGTTGCGTGTGACGTCACACACTTTGGCACTCCAGCAGCACTGAGAGTGGACTCTGCCAAAATCACCTCTAGGTAATGTTGCAATTTTCAATGACAACAAAGCAATTGACTCAAAAATCACTCCAACGTAAGTAAAGTAAGGCTTTACTTTTTCCTAAGATGTGTTAGCTTGATGCTAATATACATTGGCTTTGCTATTGACATGCTACTGATTGTTGGGTTGCGTGTGACGTCACACACTTTGGCACTCCGGCAGCACTGAGAGTGGACTCTGCCAAAATCACCTCTAGGTAATGTTGCAATTTTCAATGACAACAAAGTAATTGACTCAAAAATCACTCCAAAGTAAGCAAAGTAAGGCTCTACTTTTTCCTAAAATGTGTTAGCCTGATGCTAATATACATTGGCTTTGCTATTGACATGCTACTGATTAGCATAATTGGTTTTACATGGCGATCTCGAAGTCTCAAAATGTGTTCATAAAAAAGACGACAACTACGATGACACTTAGCTGGTGTGTCCTAAGTGAAATACTTACAGCATTGACACTTTTAAGGGCACAACCAAAGACTGAAATGACAACCATGAATTGATCAACGTGGACCCCGACTGAAACAAGTTGAAAAACTTATCCGTTAAGTGGTCAATTGTATGGCTAATATACATTGGCTTTGCTATTGACATGCTACTGATTAGCATTAACGATTTTACATGGTGATTTCAACGCCTCAAAATGTGTTTATTAAAAAAGACGATAACTACGATGACAGTTAGCTGGTGTGTCCTTTGTGCAATACTTACACTATTGACACTTTTTAGGGCACAATCAAAGACTGAAATGACTACCATGAATTGATTAACGTGGACCCCGACTTAAACAAGTTGAAAAACTTATCCGTTAAGTGGTCAATTGTATGGCAAATAAACATTGGCTTTGCTATTGACATGCTACTGATTAGCATTAACGATTTTACATGGTGATTTCAACGCCTCAAAATGTTTTTATTAAAAAAGACGATAACTACGATGACAGTTAGCTGGTGTGTCCTTTGTGCAATACTTACACTATTGACACTTTTTAGGGCACAATCAAAGACTGAAATGACTACCATGAATTGATTAACGTGGACCCCGACTTAAACAAGTTGATAAACTTATTCGGGTGTTACCATTTAGTGGTCAATTGTACAAAATATGTACTGTGCTGTGCAATCTACTAATAAAAGTTTCAATCAATCAATCAAAAGCCAACATAAACTATACAGTATTATCGTAACGTCTCGGGGCGGCGTGGCGCAGTGGGAGAGTGGCCGTGCGCAACCCGAGGGTCCCTGGTTCAATCCCCACCCAGTCACGTCCGTTGTGTCCGGAGCAAGACACTTAACCCTTGCTCCTGATGGGTGCTGGTTAGCGCCTTGAATGGCAGCTCCCTCCATCAGTGTGTGAATGTGTGCGTGAATGGGTAAATGTGGAAGTAGTGTCAAAGCGCTTTAAGTACCAAGAAGGTAGAAAAGCGCCGTACAACCCATTTATCATTATCTTGGACTTGCAACTGTAATTGAGACTTAAAACAAGATACAACAACTGGACAAAAGTTACCATATTCAGCTCATTTTTAAATGTTGCAATAAAAAATGTATTCTGTTATAAAAAAAACAATTAATATGTGTTAACACACATAAACTTACTGAATATTAGTACCATAGAGCAGTGGTTCTCAAATGGGGGTACGCGTACCCCTGGGGGTACTTGAAGGTATGCCAAGGGGTACGGGAGATTTTTTTTAAATATCGTAAAAATAGCAGCAATTCAAAAATCCTTTATAAACATATTTATTGAATAATACTGCAACAAAATATGAATGTAAGTTCATAAACTGTGAAAAAAAATAGAACAATTCAGTGTTGACAGCTAGATTTTTTGTGGACATGTTCCATAAACATTGATGTTAAATATTTCTTTTTTTTGTTGGTGAAATGTTTAGAATGAAGTTCATGAATCCAGATGGATCTCTATTACAATCCCCAAAGAGGGCACTTTAATTTGATGATTACTTCTATGTGTAGAAATCTTTATTTATAATTGAACCACTTGTTTCTTTTTCAACAAGTTTTTAGTTATTTTTACATCTTTTTTTCCAAATAGTTCAGGAAAGACCACCACAAATGAGCAATATTTTGCACTGTAATACAATTTAATGAATCAGAAACTGATGACATAGTGCTGTATTTTACTTCTTTATCTCTTTTTTTTCAACCAAAAATGCTTTGCTCTTATTAGGGGGTACTTGAATTAGAAAAATGCTCACAGAGGGTACATCAAAAAAGGTTGCGAACCACAGCCATAGAGTACCACGGTTCAAAGGTAAACAGTACCCATCCCTAGCAACAGCGATTGACAACTACTTTAAAGATTCATACAAAACAGAAACATTGATGTCAGCCATTTAGTCATAATGACTTCATCCGTTGATCTCGTTAGCCAATTAAAAGATGTGTCTGCAAGTCCCTGATGCCTATTAAGTCCTTCTAATGCACAACTAATACAATTTATGTCCGCGTTCGACGTCGACATCCCTTGTATTTGCTTTCAATGTTCAAATGAATGATTACAAGAAGCCAACACAGACCTGGAAGTGAAGGATGATGGTCCAGATGAGACCCAGTGTGAGTTTAGGGTTTCCGTCGGTGATGTCATCGTTCCTGATGTTGACAAGTTTGACCTGGAAGAGAGCATGCAGGCGCAGTTAAAACGTGAGGCCTGTGGCTTCGATAAGAGGGTTTGAACAAGCAAAGTGGAAACGTACCTGTCTCTGCTTCAGGAAGTCCAGTGCGATTTGGACATTCTGCAGTCGATGAAATCTCATACGGCCTTTCTCCCGGGGCTGCAACACAACGCCAAACGAGTCACAACACGAGTCAGCGGTTTCCGGTGAGATTAAGTGCGTCGTCGTGGTGAAAACATGCTGAGGACCACAACAAACTGGTCGAGGAAGAAAAAAATGCACACTCCACGCCAAACCGTGTAACAAACACACGGACGCGAGAGAGAAGACAACATTCTAACTGAACAAAACACACAGGATTAGTCCACATGCGTGTTTCTGGTGACACGTTCACTTGGCATCAAACTGTGACTTGTTAAAGGGGAACATTATCACCAGAGCTATGCAAGCGTCAATATTTACCTCGATGTTGCAGAAAAAAGACCATGTATTTTTTTAACCGATTTCCAAACTCTAAATGGGTGAATTTTGGCGAATCAAACGCCTTTCTGTTTATCAGTCTTGTAGCGATGACGTCAGAACGTGACGTCACCGAGGTAAAACACCCTCCATTTTCATTTTCACATTACAAACACCGGGTCTCAGCTCTGTGATTTTCCGTTTTTTCGACTATTTTTTGGAACCTTGGAGACATCATGCCTCGTCGGTGTGTTGTCGGAGGGTGTAACAACACTAACAGGGAGGGATTCAAGTTGCACCACTGGCAAGAAATCTGCCGCCAGACCCCAATTGGATGTGCCAGAGTGTCTGCACATTTTACTGGCGATGATAAGACGGACATGGCACAGAGATGTATGGATAACCTGCAGATGCATTTGCAACGAATAAGTCAACGAAATCACAAAGGTGAGTTTTGTTAGTGTTGACTTATGTGCTAATCAGACATATTTGGTCGCAGCATGACTGCCAGCTAATCGATGCCAACATGCTACGCTAATCGATGCTAACATGCTATTTACACTAGCTGTATGTACATTTGAAACTAGATACCCACATTTAATGCGAAACAAACACTTACCAATCGACGGATTTAAGTTGCTCCAGTGTCACAAGATGCGAAAGTCCTGATCGTTTGGTCCGCACATTTTACAAGCGATGCTAATAAGGCAGCCATGCTATGGGCCACTTCATTAGGTACACCCATGCTATGGCCGAATAGCGTCAATAGCTATTCGCTCAATAGTTTCAGTTTCTTCTTCAATTTCATTTCCGCTATCTGCCTCCATACTCCGACCATCTGTTTCAATACATGCGTAATCTGTTGAATCGCTTAAGCCGCTGAAATCCGAGTCTGAATCCGAGCTAATGTCGCTATATCTTGCTGTGGTAACCACCATGTTGTTTGTATTGGCAGCACTGTATGACGTCACAGGGAAATGGACATTCGCATTGCTATTGGCGAAAATCAAGAACTTTAAAGCTTTTTTTAGGGATATACCGGGAGGTGTAAATTTTTTTTTAAAACTTCGAAAAATAAAACAAGCCACTGGGAACTGATTTTTATTGTTTTTAACCCTTTTGAAATTGTGATAATGTTCCCCTTTAAAGTTCCTCATTGAAAGACACGTTAACACTCTGGAGGTTGGGGAATGCATGTCCAGCATTAGCTGTTGGCAGATTCATGAAAACAAATAGAAAATACCAACATGCAAAATACCAGATTAGTCGCGATTCCTATTTAAAACGATTCTTAATCAGTCCTCCAATCTGTCCTGTCTAGCCACTCAGGCAAATCACATTGTTGATGTAGATCAGGGTGTGACGACCGGGTTGCATCGTGATGCAGAGTTTGTTCTCCCTGGATTGCAGATCGGGCTTCGGACACAACGTGTAGGTAGGACAAATGATTTATTTAGAAATAAATCATACGGTAACAAAGAAAAACGTGCTCATAGCACTTAGGGCAGAAACTAAAGGAGCTAGCGTGGGAGCTAGAAGGAAAAAGGGCCAAGCGTGGAAGCTAGCAGGTACAGAGCAGGAAAAGAACATCGTCATCTGTTGTATGAAACAAACTAGGAAGCCAGACTGAGTGAGGCTAGGGCATGGACTAAATAGCCCTCTGATTAGTGCCCGGGCAACAGGTGCGCGTCCCGAACACTAACCAGAGGCAGGTTAATGTAATTGGCCGTCATGGCAACTGAGACACACTAACTCAAAAGGTGCTGTAAACAAAAGTGAACATAAATAAACTATGATCCGGGCAGCGGATCATAACACAGGGGGGACAAACTCATTTTAGCTCAAGGGCCGCATTAAGAATAATCTATTCCCACGAAGGCCGTACTGGTAAAAATCATGGCATAATAACTGAAAAATAAAGACAACTTCAGATTCTTTTCTTTGTCTCACTTTGGCCAAAAATAGAACAAGTATATTCTGAAAATGTACAAACTACAAATAATCCTCTTGGCAAAACACTTGAGGAAAAAAATTGGTGTCGTTTAAACAAAAAAGGTCTTTGGGTGTTTTCTATTGGGGCTACACCCCGCGACCCCAAAGGGAATAAGGGGTAGAAAATAGATGGATGGATGGATGGATACTCTGGAATGCCCTCCAGGTAACATTTAGAGATGCTACCTCAGTAGAAGCATTTAAGTCCCATCCTAAAACTCATTTGTATACGCTAGCCTTTAAATAGACCCCTTTTCAGACCAGTTGATCTGCCGTTTCTCTTCTTCGTGGAGGGAGAGGGGCACAGTTTCGGTCACCACAGATGACGCGCAGGGTGGACCGCTCGTCTATGCATCGGTTTGGGACGTCTCTGCATTGCTGACCTGTCTCCGCTCGGGATGGTCTCCTGCTTGCCCCACTATGGACTGGACTCTATTATGTTGGATCCACTATGGACTGGACTCTCACTATTATGTTATATCCACTATGGACTGGACTCTCACACTATTATGTAAGATTCACTATAGGCTGGACTCTCGCTATTATGTAAAATTCAATATGGACTGGACTCTCACACTATTATGTTAGATCCACTATGGACTGGATTCACACTATTATGTTAGATCCACAATGGACCGGACTCTCACTATTATGTTAGATCCTCTATGGACCGGACTCTCCCTATTATTTTAGATCCACTATGGACCGGACTCTCACTTTTATGTTAGATCCACTATGGACCGGACTTTCACTATTATGTTAGATCCACTATGGACCGGACTCTCACTATTATGTTAGATCCACTATGGACTGGACTCTCACTATTATGTTAGATCCACTGTGGACTGGACTCTCACTATTATGTTAGATCCACTATAGACCGGACTCTCACTATTATGTTGGATCCACTATGGACTGGACTCTCTCACTATTATGTTAGATCCACTATGGACTGAACTCTCAAACTATTATGTAAGATCCACTATAGGCTGGACTCTCGCTATTATGTAAGATCTCTCACTATTATGTTAGATCCACTATGGACTGTACTCCAAACTATTATGTAAGATCCACTATAGGCTGGACTCTCACTATTATGTTAGATCCACTTTGGACTGGACTCTCACACTATTATGTAAGATCCACTATAGGCTGAACTCTCGCTATTATGTAAGATCATCTATGGACTGGACTCTCACTATTTTGTTAGATCCACTATGGACTGGACTCTCACTATTATGTAAGATCCACTATGGACTGGACTCTCACTATTATGTTTGATCCACTATGGACTGGACTCTCACTATTTTGTTGGATCCACTATGGACTGGACTCTCACTATTTTGTTAAATCCACTATGGACTGAACTCTCTCACTATTATGTTAGATCCACTATGGACTGGACTCTCACTATTTTGTTAAATCCACTATGGACTGAACTCTCTCACTATTATGTTAGATCCACTATGGACTGGACTCTCACTATTATGTTAGATCCACTATGGCCTGGACTCACAATATTATGCAACATCCACTTGACTTCCATTGCACCACATCTGCGGTCCCCTCCAAGGTTTCTCATTGTCCCATTGGGTTGAGTTTTTTCTTGCTCGGGATTTCGGGCTATATAAGTAAACATTGATTGATTGAGGATTGAAAAACACCATGAAGAACACAATGAACTTAGACTTTGTCTCAGTGCTTTTACAAAGCCATTAAACTTTGAGCCCTTCCTGTTGAGCATTCTAACGTTGGCAAAACGAAAGGTAAAAAGTAGACCAAAAAATGTATCACAGTAGCAATGTAACATCTATGTCGTACCACTAGATGGAGCCCGCGTACCACAATTTGAGAATGACTGCTCCATTACATACAATTAAAGGCCTACTGAAACCCACTACTACCGACCACACAGTCTGATAGTTTATATATCAATGATGAAATATTAACATTGCAACACATGCCAATACGGCCGGGTTAGTTTACTAAATTGCAATTTTAAATTTCCCGCGAAGTGTCGTGTTGAAAACGTCGCGATATGATGACTCGTATGATCACGCGTGCGTTTGACGTCTCGGGTTGTAGCGGACATTATTTTCCAGCCCGATCCAAGCTATAAGAAGTCTGCTTTAATCGCATAATTACACAGTATTCTGGACATCTGTGTTGCTGAATCTTTTGCAATTTGTTCAATTAATAATGGAGGAGTCAAAGTAGAAAGATGGAGTTGGGAAGCTTTTAGCCTTTAGCCACACAAACACAGTCGATGTTTCCTTGTTTAAAATTCCCGAAGATGAAGTTTTACTATGGATCAGAGCGGTCAAGCAAACATGGATCCCGACCAAATGTCAACCGGCAGTTTTCGGTGAGAAAATTGTGGTAATAAGTCACCTCTTACCAGAGAAATCAAAGGAGCTTCCGTCTTGCTGCAGCTGTGTGACTTCCCTCAGAGACTTTGGCGTCAACACACCCGTGGCCACACCCCTCCGACTTTCAGGTACTTTTATAATCTCACTAAAAGACTAGTAACACAATAGGCAGATAAGGGATTTTCCAGAATTATCCTAGTAACTGTGTCTAACATCTGAATCGCTCTCACTGCCCTCGACTTTTTTTTTTTTTGTCTAGTCCATCCATCCATCTATCCACCATCTTACGCTTATCCGAGGACGGGTCGCGGGGGCAGCAGCCTAAGCAGGGAAGCCCAGACTTCCCTCTCCCCAGCCACTTCGTCTAGCTCTTCCCGGGGGATCCCGAGGCGTTCCCAGGCCAGCCGGGAGACATAGTCTTCCCAACGTGTCCTGGGTCTTCCCCGTGGCCTCCTACCAGATGGACGTGCCCTAAACACCTCCCTAGGGAGGCGTTCAGGTGGCATCCTGACCAGATGCCCGAACCACCTCATCTGGCTCCTCTCCATGTGGAGGAGCAGCGGCTTTACTTTGAGCTCCTCCCGGATGACAGAGCTTCTCACCCTATCTCTAAGGGAGAGCCCTGCCACCCGGGGGAGGAAACTCATTTCGGCCGCTTGTACCCGTGATCTTATCCTTTCGGTCATGACCCCAAGCTCATGACCATAGGTGAGGATGGGAATGTAGATCGACCGGTAAATTGAGAGCTTTGCCTTCCGGCTCAGCTCCTTCTTCACCACAACGGATCGGTACAACGTTCGCATTACTGAAGACGCCGCACCGATCCGCCTGTCGATCTCACGATCCACTCTTCCCCCACTCGTGAACAAGACTCCTAGGTACTTGAACTCCTCCACTTGGGGCAGGGTCTCCTCCCCAACCCGGAGATGGCACTCCTCCCTTTTCCGGGCGAGAACCATGGACTCGGACTTGGAGGTGCTGATTCTCATTCCGGTCGCTTCACACTCGGCTGCGAACCGATCCAGTGAGAGCTGAAGATCCCGGCCAGATGAAGCCACCAGGACCACATCATTTTTCTAGTCCTTCACTCTAAATTTCCTCATCCACAAATCTTTCATCCTCGCTCAAATTAATGGGGAAATTGTTGCTTTCTCGGTCCGAATCGCTCTAGCTGCTGCTGGCCATGATTGTAAACAATGTGAGGATGTGAGGAGCCCTACAAGCAGTGACGTCACACGCACATCGTCTGCTACTTCCGGTAAAGGCAAGGCTTTTTTATTAGCGACCTAAAGTTGCGAACTTTATCGTCTATATTCTCTACTAAATCCTTTCAGCAAAAATATGGCAATATCGCGAAATTATCAAGTATGACACATAGAATGGACCTATCCCCGTTTAAATAAGAAAATCTCATTTCAGTAGGCCTTTATGGATGTAATGATGTGAAAATGAAACATTTGAAGTTTGTTTCCTGCATGCACATTCCTGTCATAGGAATCATCCTCTTATGAGGAAATGGCTTGTTATCCACGCGTCACTCTCATGCAGTTCCACCTACAAGGCCAGAGCGTGAGGTTGTGGGGTCAGGGGTCAAAAGTGTCGGATTAGCACAGCGTGAGGGCGGAGACATTAAGGACTCCCAACGTACTCCCTGAGCTCCTTTATCATCCTCATCGTCATCATTGTCATCAGCGCCACACTCCTCTCCTGTGAGCGGGATGAGAGGTGGCGCCCGTGAGGCGTACGCCTTTCTCAGGAGGGGAGCGCTTCTCTGTTGCTACAGCAACGGCAGGGCGGGGAGGGAGGCAGGAGAAGATGAATGAGAGAAGGAATTAATCACAAAGCGGCGAGCACACGCCTGGACCTCCAAACTTAAGTGATGATGGGAAGTCACATGACGAGCTACTCTGCGTGACCTCACTGTGTGTGTGTGTGTGTGTGTGTGTGTGTGTGTGTGTGTGTGTGTGTTTGTGTGTGTTATATCCATACCAGGGTGACGCCAGAAAGGACTTCCAGCAAGGAGATCAAGTTGTGTCCATCTCTCAGGTCCTCATAGAGGTCAGTGATGTGCTTCCTCACCTGCGGTGTGAGAGGAGGGGACAGGAAGAAAAAGGTAATTATTCATGATTGCACGTTCGTGGTGCTGTTGACCTGACATGTCACGCCGACCGGCCAATGACAGTTGCCAGGGCAACAAGCAGTGACGTGATGATGACCCAGCAGGATAAACAGCGAGGCGAGCAGTCAGGGCATGTTTTTCATTTGGACGTGGAAAAGGGGGAAATCAGATGATGTCGGATTTTAGGCACCGAGATCAGGGCGGTCGAGGAAGACAGGCAGACCTGCGTCACAGCTGGTTTTTCTGCATTGCCTAATAAAACTTCTGCTGCAGTCCGGACCGCAAAACTGTAAAGCTGTAGCACCGCTTCTCACCACAGGAGGCCGACAAAGTCAAGGCCGTGCCAAACTAAAAAATTGACTTTTTCATTTAAACCAGTGGCCCCCAACCACCCGATTGGTACCGGGCCTCAGAAGAATTTTTAATAATAAAAAAAATAATATATATATATATTTTTTTAATTAAATCAACATAAAAAACACAATATACACTTACAATTAGTGCACCAACCACAAAAACATCCCTTTTTCATGACAAAAACGTCCCTTTTTCATGACGAAGAAGAAAAAAAATAAATAAATAATAGAAAAAATTTAAAAAAGGAGAGGACCACAAATGTGGGCAACCCCCCCAGGGGACCGAAAACAATCCCTCTTTAAATTTGAGGGAAACATCAAAGACGGTAAAAGAGCAGCGCTGATGCAACAAGCCACTTCTACATACAGCTATGAATAAAAAATGAATGAACACTTGATGCATATGATTACAGCAGTATGATGATTCTATGTGTCTACATTAGGGCTGGGCGATATGGCCTTTTATTAATATCTCGATATTTTTAGGCCATGTCACGATACACGATATATATCTCGATATTTTGCCTTAGCTTTGAATAAAGACTTGATGCATATAATCGCAGCAGTATGATGATTTTATGTGTCTACATTAAAACAATCTTCATACTTTAAATGTGAGGGAAACATCAAAGATCACAAAGGACATCAAAGACAGTAAAAGAGCAACGCTGATGCAACCAGCCACTTCTACATACAGCTATGAATAAAAAATGAATGAACACTTGATGCATATAATCCCAGCAGTATGATGATTTTATGTGTCTACATTAGGGCTGGGCGATATGGCCTTTTATTAAGATCTCAATATTTTTAGGCCATGTCACGATACACGATATATATCTCGATATTTTGCCTTAGCTTTGAATAAAGACTTGATGCATATAATCACAGCAGTATGATTATTCTATCTGTCTACTTTAAAACATTCTCCTTCATACTGCATTAATAGATGCTCATTTTAAACTTTCATGCAGAGAAAGAAGTGTATTTATTAAACAGTTATTAAGCAGTGGCACAAACATTCATGTCATTTCAAAACAGAAAGTACAAGATTGTCAGAGACATTTTAAAACAAGCTATTAGTGCACTTTTGTGCATGATGTCACTAAGATGACATATCAAAACCACACTAAATTAAAGTGCACTTTTTGTACAGAACGCCACAACAATAGTTTCAAACAAATAAAGTGCACTTTTGTGCATGATGTCACACAAGATATTTCAATAACTGTCAAATAAAAATGAGCTGCATAATAGGAAATCAAATCGTGTATGTCCTTCGCTATGTGGTAGGTTACTGCGGACAGCATCTCCTTCTGTTGTTGACTATTTTTTTTCCATACAGTGTTGATGTGGAAATGGTTGCTTTGGCATTTTGTTGGTGTGGCACCGGCCGGAGATGTTGACATGTGGAGTTTCAAGCACTTTTCATTCTCTAGCGGGTGACTTTTCAAATGGTGCTACACAGTAAAAGTGCAGTAGCAACGCTTTAGCCGCATACTTGTAAAACTTCTTCCTGTTTGAAGCCAAGCCACCGCCAGACGATGGGCTCCCTGCTGTTTTTCTTGGAAATTAATTATTCCTTCATTTGTTACCACACCGCGAGCATCACAGCTAACTTCACCATGCCGCTACCTCTCTGCTCCGTGAGGGCGTATGTAAGAAGGTGCGCTTGTTTTATGTCTCAGTGAGAAGGAGAGACAAGAGTGAGAAGATCCTATAGTGTAATGCCCCGCAGCTAAAAGCAACTGCGTGAGAACGTATACTCGAATATCACGATATAGTCATTTTCTATATCGCACAGAGACAAACCCGCGATATATCGAGTATTTTTGATATATCGCCCAGCCCTAAGTACACCTTTCAAAAATAAGGCATTAACTCATGTGATTAAGCACAACTAATTGCCACATTAATTATAAATATACGCAGACCAAACAAAAAAAAAAACAGTCAGTGCTTGGGTCAATGCAGTAAAAAGATGAGGGATTTCTTTCCACAATACCCAATAAATGCTCTCTACATGAAACAAGTTCTGAGCAAATGAATGATGGATGATCACATGAAACATTTTGAAAGAATGTCAAAATGACACGGTACGATATTTTTGTGGTATGTGTAAAAAGTTATATAGCTATATAGTGTGTAAAATAAAATGGCAGGAATGTTTAGGTTAAAAACACTTACTGTAATTAAACACAAACATAATGTTATAAGGTTCAATATTTATTGCTACAAAAATGTATTTTTAAGTGCAAAGAATTATACACTGTTTAAATATTAAAAAACAAGATTGTTTCACTTCCGTGTTCGGATTACAGTTAAGGTGCAGTGATAACAGACACACATAAGTGTGTGTATATATATATATATATACACATATATATATATATATATATACATATATATATATATATGTATATATATATATATATATACATATATACATACATACATACATATATACATACATACACAGATACACACATATATATATACACACACACACACATATATGTATATGTATAAACACATAAATGTATACATATAAATACTCAAATATATATACACATGTATATATATTATTTATAAATGATAAATATAATTTATTCTAATGATATACAAATATAATACATATGTTAGTAATATATATGTAAATTAAACATAATATGAATATTATATTAATATATATAATATATACACATTATAATACATATATATATGTATATATATTAGACACAATTTTGATTATATACAGTATATATACATATATATATGTATTTATATACACAGTATATGTAAAGATATATTTATTGTATATATATGACATAATATATATATATATATATATAAATATATATATAAAAAATATATACACAAAAAATTATATGTATTATAAAATAATTATACTTAAAAAATATATATATATATGCTACCAATAACAAAAATATAATAAAAACATTTGCTTGAGATAAAAAGACAAAAAAGTATGGCTGATGTGATGTTATATGTGATATTATAGTGATATGATGTACATACTGTACCTGAACCTGATTATGTAATATGTCATCACACTTCAGCAAAGTGACATTTTAAGTCTTTGGCTTTTTGACACCACCACCACAGAAACAATGGAGACAGAGTTGAGCATGTATTGATGACCATAAAAATCTTGGTCCTGGCTACTCAGTACAATATCCTCCCTCGAGCAATCATCCTGTGATGTGGACTATTGTGTTTTGCATGACAGGGCTTTTACTTCCACAAAATGACTGACATATAGGGGACGTTGGCTCTTAGGGAAAAATGACTCTCAACAATAGTGAATTGATAACGGAACGAAAGTGAGAAAATAAAAATTTGTCCGTGAAGATAGTTGTCATTTTACAAATATTAAATCAATGAAAATAAATGTCAAGATAGAAGTCATACTATTAGGAGAAAACAAAGTCAGAATGTTACAGGGCCAGTCGTAAAATTACGCAGATTGAGAACAAAG
>NC_084614.1:16073489-16078489 GCF_033978795.1 Nerophis ophidion | reverse complement strand
AGTAAAAAAAATGACTTCATTATCATGTAATTGTTTTACCTACACGTATGTTTAAATGTAATAAGTGCTTCTTCTTCTGTTGGTTGGATACTTCACATAAGTTGTTGGTGATACTACAAATGTGGGCATCGCTCCAGACCAAGTAGTTACAGAATCATACATTGGTCACAACTAAAGTTCTCCTGAGTTGATCAAATATTTTAAAAAAGGTAAAAATATGTTGCAATGACAAAAAAAATCTATGTAATTATCTCATATTGGGGAATCGTTACAGTGGATATTTGTATAGATCTATTTGTTTACATTCAAGAGCACTAGCTTGCGGTTAGCGGTTAACTATTGTATCCTCCTGTGTTGTGTGTCGTGAAGCATGCTGAGCTATTCCTCGTCCTGCAAGGATGATACTTTGTCGCCACGGAGGCGAGGATTAGTGATTAAGAAGTAGCTAAAAGACTGTGTTGATTTTAGTTCAGGGTGGTCACTGTATGAAATATAGATCTCAGTGAGACCTACATTGAGGTTTTTGTTTCATGTTTGTATGACAGTCCTAGAGTGCGTTAGAAGCAGTTTTGTCTGAGCAGGAAGCCGCCATTTTGTGACAGCAGTAGCGCACTGGTTCGTTGTGGGCTCATGAAATCCAAACCGGGGTAGTACTTAAAACTCTTTCATCAACTTTTAATCAGAAGGGTTCAATCTCTCTTCTGTGTTTATTTGAAGCCGAAACGACAAACGGCCTCAGAGGAGATAATGTGTATGAAATATAGGTCTGAGACCTACATAGAGGTTTTTGTTTCATGTTTCTACGACATTCCTAATGGAAGTTAGAGACAGTTTTGTCTGTGTTTTATTCTTAGGGGGCGCTAGAGCGCAATTTGGAGTTATGGGGTTTGTTTTTTTGATTAGATAGCAATTTTCGCCAGTCCTGATGTGTGTGTCCAATTTGGTGAATTTTGAAGCATGTTAAGGGGTCAAATTACAGCTCAAAGAGGCAGCGGTATAATAATAATAATAATAATAAAGAATTAAAAAAAAAAAACGCTAGAAATTCAATAGGGTCCTCTGTCCCAACATCGGTCCCTACAAAATGCTTGCAGAGCATTTTAGGCCAAAACAAGTCCATTTTCCTTATTCTTTCCCCACGTTATTTCCACTTTTAGGTGTTCTCCGACTCACATGCGCCTCGGCTCATAGGGCCAGCTATGTCCATGAAAAAAATACAGATATTTTTCAAAGGCACCTTTGTTATTTCATTAGAACTGTGGTACTTTATTAGTCCCGGTATATACCGTACGAAAAAGACGAAAATTTTTTATTCAACCTGCTATTGGCCAGCACGCTACCGTGACAAATACCGTATTTCTCTGAGTAAAGGTCGCTCCGGAGTATAAGTCGCACCTGCCGAAAATGCATAATAAAGAAGGAAAAAAATCATATATAAGTCGCACTGGAGTATAAGTCGCATTTTTGGGGGAAATTTATTTAATAAAACCCAACACCAAGAATAGACATTTGAAAGGCAATTTAAAATAAATAAAGAATAGTGAACAATAGGCTGAGTTAATGTACGTTATATGAGGCATAAATAACCAACTGAGAAGGTGCCTGGTATGCTAACGTAACATATTATGGAAAGAGTCATTCAAACATATAGAACCAGCTATACGTTTACCAAACAATCTGCCACCCCTAATCGCTAAATCCCATGAAATCTTATACGTCTAGTCTCTTACGTGAATGAGCTAAATAATGTTATTTGATATTTTACGGTAATGTGTTAATAATTTCACACATAAGTCGCTCCTGAGTATAAGTCGCACCCCCGGCCAAACTATGAAAAAAAACTGCGACTTATAGTCCGAAAAATACGGTATTCAACTGGATGGTGAAACTCTGAAATCTGTCGTAAACTTCTGCTATCTCGGAAGCACTCTCAACACTTAAGCAAACATCGATGCGCATCTTTCGGAAAACTTCGGAAACGTGTTTTCGAGAACTGTAACCTCAAAAATGACACGAAACTAATGGTGTACAAAGCTGTGGTCGGATCAACCCTTTTGTACGGCAGCGAGACATGGGTGACATATCGCAGATGCCTCAAAACCATGGAGCAATTTGTCCTAATTCTTGGGATCTCCCGGAAAGACTATCGGACAAATGTCAGCGTGCTGGAAGAAGCAGAGAGTTCCAGTATTGAATCCATGGTCATGAAAAACCAGCTACGCCGGGCAGGGCACTGTGCCAGAATGGATGACACACATCTCCCGAAACAAATCTTTGGAGAGCTTGAGGTGGGAAATCGCTCTCAAGGGAGGTCAAAAGAAGAGATACAAAGCTAATTATACCCCAAAAAAGGAAAAGTCAAACCAAAGGACTTTGAAAGTCTCACTTGAAACCGCTGTTCCTGGCACCGGGCGACGACCAAAATAGTCAAGATCTTCGAATCCAAACGTATAGACGATACTGTTCGAGAAGAGATTGGGCCGAAAAGCAAGGCAGCAAGCCCCAAGCAGACCATCTCTTCCAGGAGGAACAACCTACTCTGACTGTGGCTGCTCATGCAAAACATGAGGAGCTGTAACAACTAACTATGAATAGACCAACTCTTCCAGGAGGAACAACCTACCCCGACTGTGGCTGCTCATGCAAAACATGAGGAGCTGGAACAACTAACTATGAATAGACCAACTCTTCCAGGAGGAACAACCTACTCTGACTGTGGCTGCTCATGCAAAACATGAGGAGATGTAACAACTAACTATGAATAGACCAACTCTTCCAGGAGGAACAACCTACCCTGACTGTGGCTGCTCATGCAAAACATGAGGAGCTGGAACAACTAACTATCAATAGACCACCTCTTCCAGGAGGAACAACCTACCCTGACTGTGGCTGCTCATGCAAAACATGAGGAGCTGGAACAACTAACTATGAATGAACGACATAGACAATACCTCGCCATACTCTCCGGAGTGGCCGTGAAGACTTTATTAGACCCGGTATAAGTGGAACACAAACCAGAGAGACCACTTGCCATTCTGAAACGGTTCAAACCATCATTACCTCTTCAGCCCTGCGGACCAATCAGAAGACTCAAACACTTCAGTTAAGTGTTGTCATGGATATATTTTTGTTTCGTAAAAGCCTCTGATCTGTTCCAGATGTGACACTGTGCCACGTCATTAGCGGTCCAGGTGGTCTTAGAATGAAACCGATGCAACCCCACTCCCTTATCTTGCTTCTTCCGATCCGGCACTAAGAGTGGTTCCCTCTTCCTCCTCCCACACACTGCTGGAGCCATGCTTCCTCGCCAACCTTTCCACATGACTGCCATCCTGTCCTGTTTTCGTCCAACACTTTTTATGCCTTGGTCAGTAATACTGTCAAGGAAATCTTTTTCCACCTTCCGGCAAAATGGAACGCCTTGAAAGTTACTCTATTTGACCCTCGTTTTGCTTGGAGATAAACAATGATCTCACCTTTTTTTTTATCTGTACATACACACACAAGCACGCACGCACACACGCGCAGACACGCACACACACACACACACACACACACACACACACACACACACACACACACACACACACACGGGTTATCATTTGGAATGGGGACCAAGTTTTTGATCATGATTGTATATTATGTATAAAATACAAAAACCGCGATCTCAATTTTGAAAAGAAAAATTGCAATTAGGTTTTTTTCTCAAAACCGTGCAACCCTTAAAGGCTTACTGAAACCCACTACTACCGACCACGCAGTCTGATAGTTTATATATTCATGATGAAATATTAACATTGCAACATATGCCATAACGGCCCGTTTAGTTTACTAAATTGCAATGTTAAATTTCCCGCGGTGTGTCCTGTTGAAAACGTCGCGGTATGATGACGCGAGTTGTAGCGGACATTTTTTTCCAGCCTGATCCAAGCTATAAGTAGTCTGCTTTAATCGTATAATTACACAGTATTCTGGATATCTGTGTTGCTGAATCTTTTGCAATTTGTTCAATTAATAATGGAGAAGTCAAAGTAAAAAGATGGAGGTAGGAAGCTTTAGCCTTTAGCCACACAAACACAGCCGGTGTTTCCTTGTTTACATTTCCGAAGGTGAAGCTTTACTATGGAACAGAGCGGTCAAGCGAACATGGTTCCCAACCACATGTCAACCGGCAGTTTTCGGTGAGAAAATTGTGGTAATAAGTCGGCTCTTACCGTAGACATCAGCGGAGCTTGCGTCCTGCTGCAGCTGCGTGGCTTATCTCAGGAACACTGGCGGTCACCACACCCATGGCCACACCCCTCCGACTTTCAGGTACTATATAATCTCACTAAAACACTAGCAACACTAGTAACTCATTTATCATTTAACACTAGTAACACAATAGGCAGATAAGGGATTTTCCAGAATTATCCTAGTAAATGTGTCTAATAACATATGAATCGCTCTCACTGCCCTTGCCTTTTTTTCCTTTTTTTTTTCTAGTCCTTCACTCTCATTATCCTCATCCATGAATCTTTCATCCTTGCTCAAATTAATGGGGAAATTGTCGCTTTCTCGATCCGAATTGCTCTAGCTGCTGGTGGCTATGATTGTAAACAATGTGAGGATGTGAGGAGCTCTACAACCAGTGACGTCACGCGCACATCGTCTGCTACTTCCGGTACAGGCAAGGCTTTTTTATTAGCGACCAAAAGTTGCGAACTTTATCGTCGATGTTCTCTACTAAATCCTTTCAGCAAAAATATGGCAATATCGCGAAATGATCAAGTATGACACATAGAATGGACCTGCTATCCCCGTTTAAATAAGAAAATCTCATTTCAGTAGGCCTTTAATAGCAGCATTTGAAAGCCGAGAAAGATGGCTGTAGCCAAATAAGCTTCCCCAAAGCCAGCAGCGAAATAAAAGGTGTGCACAAACTAGTTATATCTACATTTAAAAAAACAATAAATATAAGCAAATTATCATTATCAGCGTAATATATATATATGTATGTA
>NC_084614.1:16068489-16070989 GCF_033978795.1 Nerophis ophidion | reverse complement strand
CCTGTCGCTACGTTATAAGCAGCAGCCAGGAGGAGAGACGGGGTTGGTGCTGGAGCCAGAGCGCGAGCCAGAACGAAAGAGAAAAAGACAATTGCTGGAAAGCAACTGAGAGACTTATTGAAAAATTAAACAATACTGTAACCCTGAAACAGGGTCTCATGTCGGTTTTTGGTGGTCTGAAGAACCCCCAGGAGGGCAAGCCCCACACTAACCAATAATAAATAAATAACTTGTTATCATCAACGCAATTTCTTGAACAGGTGCGGTAGAAAACGGATGGACGGATTAAAAATGCACGATGATGTTTTATATTTTGAACATCATTTTTAACACTGATTACAAGTGGAATTATTCATTATTTATCGTGTTAAGCAGAGTCAGCTCAAATTTACCTGAGAGCCGGATGCAGTCATCAAAAGAGCCACATCTGGCTCCCAAGCCATAGGTTCCCTACCCCTGCTTTAGGGCATGGGTGGGGAACCTGTGGCTCTTTTGATGACTGCATCTGGCTCTCAGATAAACCTTAGCTGACATTGCTTAGCATGATAAGTAATGAATAATTCCGCTCGTAATCACAGTTTTGATTGATTGAAACTTTTATTAGTAGATTGCACAGTGCAGTACATATTCCGTACAATTGACCACTAAATGGTAACACCCGAATAAGTTTTACAACTTGTTTAAGTCGGGGTCCACGTAAATCAATTCATGGTACGTGTTAAAGTGTTAAAAACAACGTTGAAAATATAAAACATTCTCATGCCTTTTAATCCATCCATCCGTTTTCTACCCCACCAGTTCAAGAAGTCAAATTAAGAAGTATTGTATTTATTATTGGTTAGGTCCAGAATAACAATGTCATTAAAAAGAATAAGAGACTCTAAAAATGTTGGTCACATTTAGTTGTATTCACTGTTAAAAAATATTACATGGCTCTCACAGAAATACATTTTGAAATATTTGGCTTTCATGGCTCTTTCAGCCAAAAAGGTTCCCGACCCCGGCTTTAGGGCAGTGATTCTCAAATGGGGGTACGCGTACCCCTGGGGTTACATGAAGGTATGCCAAAGGGTACGTGATATTTTAAAAAAACGTTCAAAAAATAGCAACAATTCAAAAATCCTTTATAAATATATTTATTGAATAATACTTCAAAAAATAAACTGTGGGAAAAAAATGCAACAATGCAACATTCAGTGTTGACAGCTAGATTTTTTGTGGACATGTTCCATAAATATTGATGTTTAAGATTTCTTTTTTTGTGAAGAAATATTTAGAATTAAGTTCATGAATCCAGATGGATCTCTATTACAATCCCCAAAGAGGGCACTTTAAGTTGATGATTACTTCTATGTGTAGAAATCTGTATTTATAATTGAATCACTTATTTATTTTTCAACAAGTTTTTAGTTATTTTTATATCTTTTTTTCCAAATAGTTCAAGAAAGACCACTACAAATGAGCAATATTTTGCACTGTTATACAATTTAATAAATCAGAAACTGATGACATAGTGCTGTATTTTACTTCTTTATCTCTTTTTTTCAACCAAAAATGCTTTGCTCTGACTAGGGGATACTTGAATTAAAAAAATGTTCACAGGGGGTACATCACTGAAAAAAGGTGGAGAACCACTGCTTCAGAGGACCTGGTTTTTTTTGGTCCCCATACCGTCAGAAGTCCCCTAAAGGTGACTGTGTAAACAGAGCGACGTCCCCATTAAGTAAGCATTGCCAGAACACACACACACACACACGCACACACACACACACACACACACCCCGGAGTTAACAGAGGCATATTTCTACACGTTCTTGCAACATAGTTTCAGTCCACTGCAACACGCCTTACTTCTCAAACCTGCCTGGGTAGCTCAGCTGCTCGGCTTAAAGCAAACACATATGTTTTGGCGTCTTAACAACACACACACACACACACACACACACACACACACACACACACACACACACACACACACACACACAGACGGACACACACGCAGCATTTGTCGCGGATGACGACATTTAAATGGATAAATGTGGGGGTAATGTGGAGGCGACAGGCACATAGTGACACTCAAGCTACAACAGGGAGCAGCATTGTGCAGGAACACTGTCGCCAACACCTGTTACACACACACACACGCTCACAAACTGACCTGCGCAGCACATGCGTGAGTACAGGTGAGCGTTGAGACGACATTCGTCCCTGTAGTCAGGCCACATAGTCCCCATAAAGAGTCCTGCAGTTTGAACGGGACGTCCGGCGTGAAGCTGGCAGTGCACAAGGATCACTTTGGCGTCTCATCTCCCGCCCCGCCGCCGTAATCTCCTCAGCCGTCCTGGCCCGCCAGCCACAGCCATGTCGCCCTGGTCCTGATTCAGGACCGCGCCGGTCCAGCTCAACACGTGTTCCGTCAAGAGTGGGTGCTGGCTCCGCCCCCTGCTCTCTCGCCCCTCCTGTTTGCACTTCCTCCTGCCCCCCCCTTGCTCCGCACAGA
>NC_084614.1:16025989-16063489 GCF_033978795.1 Nerophis ophidion | reverse complement strand
TGGAGTGTACTAATCAGTCACGGCATGCTAATCGATGCTAACATGCGATTTAGGCTATCTGAATGTACATATTGCATCATTATGCCTCATTTGTAGCTATATTTGCATCCAGCCTTTCCCTCCATCCACATTTAATACCAAACAAACACATACCAATCGACGGATTCAAGTTGCACCAGTGGTCAAAAGATGCGAAAGGCCCTCGTTTGTTCTGTTCTGTCGTAGCATCATTACCGACGATAGCGATGCTACGACAGAGATGTGTGGATATCCTGCGACACTCAAAGCAGATACATTTCCAATTATAAAGTCAACAAAATCACAAAGGTAAGTTTTGTTGATGTTATTGACCTATGTGCTAATCAGACATATTTGCGCACGGCATGACTGCAAGCTAATCGATGCTAACATGCTATTTAGGTTAGCTGTATGTACAGATTGCATCATTATGCCTCATTTGTAGCTATATTTGCATCCAGCCTTTCCTTCCACCCACATTTAATGCCAAACAAAGACATACAAATAGACGGATTCAAGTTGCACCGGTGGTCAAAAGATACGAAAGTCCCTCGTTTGTTTTGTTCTGTCGTAGCATTGCTACCGACGATAGTGATGCTACGACAGAGATGTGTGGATATCCTGCGACACTCAAAGCAGATGCATTTCCAACGATAAAGTCAAGGAAATCACAAAGGTGAGTTTTGTTGATGTTATTGACTTATGTGCTAATCAGACATATTTGCGCACGGCATGACTGCAAGCTAATCGATGCTAACATGCTATTTAGGCTATCTGTATGTACATATTGCATCATTACGCCTCACTTGTAGCTATATTTGCATCCAGCCTTTCCTTCCACCCACATTTAATGCCAAACAAACACATACCAATCGACGGATTCAAGTTGCACCAGTGGTCAAAAGATGCAAAAGTCCCTCGTTTGTTCTGTTCTGTCGTAGCTTCGCTACCGACGATAGTGATGCTACGACAGAGATGTGTGGATATCCTGCGACACTCAAAGCAGATGCATGTCCAATTATAAAGTCAAAAAAATTACAAAGGTGAGTTTTGTTGATGTTATTGACTTATGTGCTAATCAGACATATTTGCGCACGGCATGACTGCAAGCTAATCGATGCTAACATGCTATTTAGGCTAGCTGTATGTGCATATTGCATCATTATGCCTCATTTGTAGCTATATTTGCATCCAGCCTTTCCCTCCACCCACATTTAATGCCAAACAAACACATACCAATCGACGGATTCAAGTTGCACCAATGGTCAAAAGATGCAATCATTGGTTAGAAGGCGATCGCCGAATTCGTCCTCGTTGCCGTTGTCTGCCGTGATATGGCTCAATAGCTTCAGTTTCTTCTTCAATTTCGTTTTCGCTATCTGCCTCCACACTCCAACCATCCGTTTCAATACATGCGTAATCTGTTAAATCACTTAAACCGCTGAAATCCGAGTCTGAATCCGAGCTAATGTCGCTATATCTTTCTGTTCTATCTGCCATGTTTGTTTGTATTGGCGTCACGCAGTGATGTCACAGAAAAATGGATGGGTGGATATAGCAATGGTGAAAATCAGGCCCTTTGAAGCAGTTTTTCGGGATATTGCGTGATGGGTAAAATTTTGAATAAACTTCAAAAAATAAAATAAGCCACTAGGAACTGATTTTTATTGGTTTTAACCCTTCTGAAATTGTGATAATGTTCCCCTTTAAAATGTATCAGACAATCTTGCACTTTCTGTTTTGGAAATGACATGAATGTTTGTGCCACTGCTTAATAACACTTTAGTAAAAACAGTTTTGCTAAATTGACTTTAGTTGTGATTTCCCTCTCTGCAACAAAGTTTAAAATGAGCATATATTAATGCAGTATGAGGAAGAATGTTTTAATGTAGACACATAGAATCATCATACTGCTGTGTTTATATGCATCAAGTGTTCATTCAAGGCTAAGGCAAAATATGGAGATATATATGGTGTCTCGTGACATGGCCTAAAAATATCGAGATATTAAAAAAAGGCCATATCGCCTAGCCCTACAGGAGACTACAACAAATATCGGGATATAGATTTTAGGCAATATGCCCATCCCTAGGGTACAATACAAAAAGAGCAGTATGAAGAAGTAGTCATTTGAAAAGTAGCGTCTGCATGACACGGAGAGAAGTGTGCCACCCACTTGGTGCGGGTTTCACTTGCGCGGTTACATCACGCCAAGGCACTTCACCCGGGCCAATCACATCGCATTCACAGCAAATTAGTCGCGTGTCTCCACCAAAAGCAACAAATCCCGCATCGGCTTAGGACGCTAAGCCTGCAATGTGACCCGTGCAGGAGCAGTTGCCAAACGCTGGCCGTAGGGAAAATAAACACAAACAAATCTAAGATAAATGCAAACTGCAAAAACTGAAATCTAAGTATGATTAAATATCACAAATAAGGGTGATATTTGCTTATTTTCTGTCTGATAAGATGATTCTTCTCACTAAGCAGATTTTATGTTAGAGTGTCTTACTTGTTTTAAGGGTTTTGGTCTGAAATGATCTGAGTAAGAAGCTATTACAGCTTGTTGCTGAGATTTGATGACCTATATTGAGTAAAACATGCTTGAAACTAAAATATCAACTGTTGCAAAGCTGTGTCATCAACACTCACAAGTATAAAACTACCTTTTTAAAGTAATCATTTCTTACTTCAAGCATGGAAAAAAAAAATCATGATGCCGAGTGCATATCATTATGTCAAGATAATGGCACTAGCATTTACCGCATTTTTCGCAGTATAAGTCGCTCCGGAGTATAAGTCGCACCTGCCGAAAATGCATAAGAAAGAAGGAAAAAAGCATATATAAGTCGCAATAGAGTATAAGTCGCATTTTTGGGGGAAATTTATTTGATAAAACAACACCAAGAATAGACATTTGAAAGGCAATTTAACATAAACAAAGAATAGTGAACAACAGGCTGAATAAGTGTACGTTATATGAAGCATAAATAACCAACTGAGAAGGTGCCTGGTATGTTAACCTAACATATTATGGTAAGAGTCATTCAAATAACTATAACATAATAAAAATGGTATACGTTTACCAAACAATGTGTCACTCCTAATCGCTAAAACCGATTAAATCTTATACGTCTAGTCTCTTACGTGAATGAGCTAAATAGTATTATTTGATATTTTACGGTAATGTGTTTATAATTTCACACATAAGTCGCTCCGGAGTATAAGTCGCACCCCCAGCCAAACTGTGAAAAAAAACTGCGACTTATAGTCCGAAAAATACGGTACCTATTTAAAAATATTTTTCAGCCAATTGAGCAAAAAGTTCTTACTTTACTTTTCTACCCAGAAAAGTGTACTTGTTATTAGTGAGAATAAACTTATATTAAAGGTATTTTTGTTAGCTAATTATACTTGTTTTGGAAAGTCTTGACAAGCCAAATTTTCTTGTTCTACTGGCAGATAATTTTGCTTAGTTCAAGTAAAATACCCCTCATTTTTGTATTTTTTTACTTGTTTCTGAACACTGACTTTTTGCAGTGCAGGGCTATTTAGCTACATAACAAAGAGGGCCGCAATTTCAAGAACCTGAGGCCTCAGGGGCTGGACATCAAATTTGGATATTTCCTTAAAAAGTTCCTCTGCAGGTTGTAATTCTTTGAGCCTGCGTTTACTTAAGTGCAAACTAAACACATCGGCTTTCACGCTGCAGTGTCAAACAAATGTACTACTCGTTTCAGCGTGTGCGGCTCGACAGATAGTTAACAGTAGGGCTGCGAATCTTTGGGTGTCCCGCGATTCGATTCAATATCGATTCTAGGGGTCGCGATTCGATTATATATCGTTTTTTTTTCCGAATCAACGCCATTCTCGATTCAAAAACGATATTTTTCCGATTCAAAACAATTCTGTATTCATTCAATACATAGTATTTCAGCAGGATCTACCCCAGTCTGCTGACATGCTAGCAGAGTAGATTTAAAAAAAAAAGATTTTATAATTGTAAAGGACAATGTTTTATCAACTGATTGCAATAATGTAAATTTGTTTTAACTAATAAACAAACCAAAAATATTCCTTTTTTTGTTGTTGTTGAAAACATTAGACACAGTGTGTTGTCAAGCTTATGAGTTGTGATGCAAGTGTAAACCACTGTGACACGAGTGTTCTTTCTTTTTATTTTTTATAAATGTCTAATGATAATGTCAATGAGGGATTTTTAATCACTGCTATGCTGAAAATGTAACTAATATTGATACTGTTTATAATATTCATTTTTGTTTCACTACTTTTGGTTTGTTCTGTGTTGTGTTTGTGTCTCCTCTCAATTGCTCTGTTTATTGCAGTTCTATATGTTGCTGGGTCAGGTTTGGTTTTGGAATTGGATTGCATTGTTAGGGTATTGCTGTGTATTGTTTTGTTGGATTACTAAAAAAATTACATAATATAAAAAAATCGATTTAAAAAAAAACAATAGAATCGATTCTGAATCGCACAACGTGAGAATCGCGATTCGTATTCGAACCGATTTTTTCCCACACCCCTAGTTAACAGCATGAAGAAACAGAAGCTTGATGTTCCTTCTTTGGAATTATGTTCCTTCGTCAGTTTAATTTTTTCCACACTTCTTCCGGAATTTAAGTTTGTAAGACTGAAAATATAAACATTACAAAATAATAACATCCATTGTGAATTTGACATGAATAAAATAGAAGGCTTTGTGTTAATGCATTCGCACAATATTGAGTAAAATACCCTTAATTATTGTATTTATTTTGTTGTTTGTAAACACTGCATTTGCCAAATGACATAAAAGCCGGCAGTTTATCAAAGCAAAAGGTTTCCTCACTCTGGCTACGGCTCTTTCTTCTGTACTGACTCACAACACGTTTGCAGGGGATGAAATTGGAGGAAAGTTTTTCACTAAAATAGAACATTGAGGTCACATGCTAAAACCTGACAGTGGTGCAGCTGATAAAGAGCTGATATGAAGCTACAACAGGTGTCTATTACTGACGGGGGTGGGCCCTCCACAGGAAGCACGTGGCGCTAATATGTGATATGAGCAGAAGTTTTTACCTCCTTCAAACATCGGAGGACCGGGGCGACGTTGGCGGCGATGATAGAACCAGAGCCTGTCCGCTGTGAGGAGGTGGATCGTCACCACCAGGATGGACGCTATGACACTCGGGTCACATAAGTAGTCCATGTCGTGACTGCCAGGGATGATAGCCAAGGTCCCGATGTATCGGCAGAACTGTGATCCCAGGTCAGGACACAAACTAAAACCCCAGAGTCTCTCCAAACATCACACTAGTAAACTTAACAACCTAAACAACCTCCCTGAGTACCTCCAAACATCAATGGCGCGAGCTTAACACCTTCTCCCTCTTTCACTGCCACGCGTCGCTCTCTCACTCCCTCTAAAGCCGGCTCGCTCGCCCTCTCCAGTGAATTCCAGTTGAATGAAACACGCCGTCGGAGGGCGGTCGGACAGCCAAAACGGGCGCTTGAAAGAAAGCAGGAAGCCACAAGCACTACTTCCTGTTCATGATACATACTACAAAAAACATTTCTATCATTTTAAACAATGCATGCCAACTTTACTCTTTGAAATTAGAACCATTTGGAAAATGTTTCATCATTTATTTTCTTCCAAACCCCCGATGTGTCAATATTTTTAAAAAAAAGGGCTGCTTTGAAATCACAATGTTTGTGCATTCATCATGTCAGCTGCTACGACCAATATAAACGATGAATCTGTGCTTTTTAATCATGAAACACTTTAATCTATTTCAAAGTGTACAACATCGGGATGGTCTCCTGCTGGCCCCACTATGGACTGGACTCTCACTATTATGTTACAAACCCGTTTCCATATGAGTTGGGGAATTGTGTTAGATGTAAATATAAACAGAATACAATGCTTCGCAAATCCTTTTCAACCCATATTCAGTTGAATGCACTACAAAGACAACAAATCTGATGTTCAAACTCATAAACTTCATTTTCTTCTTGCAAACAATAATTTACTCAGAATTTCATGGCTGCAACATGTGCCAAAGTAGTTGGGAAAGGGCATGTTCACCACTGTGTTACATCACTTTTTCTTTTAACAACACTCAATAAAGGTTTGGGAAATGAGGAAACTAATTGTTGAAGCTTTGAAAGTGGAATTCTCTCCCGTTTTTGTTTTATGTAGAGCAGGGGTCACCAACCTTTTTGAAACCAAGAGCTACTTCTTGGGTACTGATTAATGCGAAGGGCTACCAGTTTGATACACAAATAAATTGCCAGAAATAGCCAATTTGCTCAATTTACCTTTAATAAATCTATACATATATATATAAATCTATATATATATATATATATATATATATATATATATATATATATATATATATATATATACATACATACATTTTTTTTCCTTTTACGGAAAGTTTTTTGTAGAGAATAAATGATGAAAAAACACTTAATTGAACGGTTTGAAAGAGGAGAAAACCCGAAAAAATATGAAAATTTAATTTTGAAACATAGTTTATCTTCAATTTCGACTCTTTAAAATTCAAAATTCAACCTAAAAAAATTGAGAGAAAAACGAGCTAATTCGAATCTTTCTGAAAAAATTTAAAAAAAGAATTTATGGAACATCATTACTCATTTTTCCTGATTAAGATTAATTTTACAATGTTGACATGTTTTAAATAGGTTAAAATCCAATCTGCACTTTGTTAGAATATATAACAAATTGGACCAAGCTATACTTCTAACAAAGACGAATCATTATTTCCTCTAGATTTTGCAGAACAAAAACTTTTTAAAAAATTCAAAAGACTTTGAAATAAGATTCAAATTTGATTCTACAGATTTTCTAGATTTGCCAGAATAATTTTTTTGAATTTTAATCATAAGTTTGAAGACATATTTCACAAATATTCTTACTCGAAAAAACAGAAGCTAAAATGAAGAATTGAATTAAAATGTATTAATTATTCTTTACAATAAAAAATAAAAACTTGAACATTGATTTAAATTGTCAGGAAAGAAGAGGAAGGAATTTAAAAGGTAAAAAGGTATATTTGTTTTAAAATCCTAAAATTATTTTTAAGGTTGTATTTTTTCTCTAAAATCGTCTTTCTGAAAGTTATAAGAAGCAAAGTACAAAAGTAAATGAATTTATTTAAACAAGTGAAGACCAAATCTTTAAAATATTTTCTTAGATTTTCACATACTATTTGAGTTTTGTCTCTCTTAGAATTAAAAATGTTGAGCAAAGCTTGCTAGTAAATAAATACAATTTAAAAAATAGAGGCAGCTCACTGGTAAGTGCTGCTATTTGAGCTATTTTTAGAACAGGCCAGCGGGCTACTCATCTGGTCCTTACGGGCTACCTGGTGCCCGCGGGCACCGCATTGGTGACCCCTGATGTAGAGCTTCAGTCGTTCAACAGTCCAAGGTCTCCACTGTCGTATTTTACGCTTCATAATGCGCCACACATTTTCGATGGGAGACAGGTCTGGACTGCTGGCGGGCCAGGAAAGTATTCGAACAATTTTTTTTTACGAAGCCTCGCTGTTGTAACACGTGCTGAATGTGGCTTGGCATTGTCTTGCTGAAATAAGCAGGGGCGTCCATGAAAAAGGCGGCGCTTAGATGGCAGCATATGTTGTTCCAAAACCTGTATGTACCTTTCAGCATTAATGGTGCCTTCACAGATGTGTAAGTTACCCATGCCTTGGGCACTAATGCACCCACTTTACCATCACAGATGCTGGCTTTTCAACTTTGCGCCGATAACAGTCTGGATGGTTCGCTTCCCCTTTGGTCCGGATGACATGATGTCGAAGATTTCCAAAAACAATTTGAAATGTGGACTCGTCAGACCACAGAACACTTTTCCACTTTGTATCAGTGCATCTTAAAATGATCTCAGCCCCAGAGAAGCCGGCAGCGTTTCTGGATGTTGTTGATATATGCCTTTCGCTTTGCATAGTAGAGCTTTAACTTGCACTTACAGATGTAGCGACCAACTGTATTTAGTGACAGTGGTTTTCTGAAGTGTTCCTGAGCCCATGTGGTGATATCCTTTAGAGATTGATGTCGGCTTTTGATACAGTGCCGTCTAAGGGATCGAAGGTCGCTGTCATTCAATGTTGGTTTCTGGCCATGCCACTCACGTTGAGTGATTTCTCCAGATTCTCTGAACCTTTTGATGATATTAGGGACCGTAGATGTTGAAATCCCTAAATTTCTTGCAATTTCACTTTGAGAAACGTTGTTCTTAAACTGTTAGACTATTTGCTCAAGCAGTTGTGGACAAAGGGGTGTACCTCGCTCCATCCCTTCTTGTGAAAGACTGAGCATTTTTTGGGAAGCTGTTTTTATACCCAATCATGGCACCCACCTCTTCCCATTTAGCCTGCACACCAGTGGGATGTTCCAAATAAGTGTTTGATGAGCATTCCTTAACTTTATCAGTATTTATTGCCACCTTTCCCAACTTCTTTGTCACGTGTGGCTGGCATCCAATTCTAAAGTTAATGATTCTTTGCACAAAAAAAAAATGTTTTTCAGTTTGAAAATCAAATATGTTGTCTTTGTAGTGCATTCAACTGAATATGGGTTGAAAAGGATTTGCAAATCATTGTATTCTGTTTATATTTACATCTAACACAATTTCCCAACTGATACGGAAACAGGGTTTGTATTTTCTGTCACATCACCCATGGGTGGGCGTGGGGTTTGCCCCCACATAAGGCAGGATGGTCTCTCCGGTTACTGGCAGGGTGGGTGTGGGGTCTTAGCAACACGCGACAACAACCACAAACAATCATTTCTATTTAGAGGAAGCCGCTTTAGTTTCGTTGCACATTAGGAAGAAATCACGTATTGCTTTGCTCGTGTGCAATTTCCTGTCTAGACTTTATGATAGGCCACCTTGACTTGGATTTATTTCTCCTGTGCGTCACATTTGATGTCAGACTCAAGTCCCTGGCTGAATGCGGGTTTTTGGGTTGCGAGCGCCGCCGCTGGCCACTGTGGGGCAGGAGAGACCAGCGTGAGAAGAATTCCTACACATTGCAAACACCACTAACACTTTCTGCAGCCTGCACACTTTGCAGGGGGGCGGGAGGGAACAGCTTCAATGGGTTTTTGTCGGTACCATGTTCAGTACATACCTTTTGATTTGTGGAGTAAGTCAGCACAGGAAAGAACGTAGCAAACAACTTCAAGGATGACTTAAAGCAGGGCTGACCAACCTTTTTCAGACGAGGCCTTGACGCAATAAATACATCCATCCGTTCATTTTCTACCGCTTGTCCCTTTTGGGGTCGCGGGGGCTGCTGGAGACTATCTCAGCTGCATTCGGGCGGAAGGCAACGTACACCCTGGACAAGTCGCCACCTCATGACAGGGCCAACAAGTAAGTCCATCAAACTGTGTAGATGTGTAGGACTAGGGAAGCTATTTCAATCAATCAATCAATGTTTATTTATATAGCCCTAAATCACAAATGTCTCAAAGGACTGCACAAACCATTACGACTACGACATCCTCGGAAGAACCCACAATCATTTATATAATGATTTTATAAATATCATATGCATTTATAGTAGAGATGTCCGCTAATATCGGACTGCCGATATTATCGGCCGATAAATGCTTTAAAATGTAATATCAGAAATTATCGGCATCGGTTTCAAAAACTAAAATTTATAACTTTTTAAAACGCCGCTGTACAGAGTGGTACACGGACAAGTACAGATCAGTTGGTCATACTTGCCAACCCTCCCGATTTTCCCGGGAGACTCCCCAATTTCAGTGCCCCTCCCGAAAATCTCGCGGGGAAACGATTCTGCCAATTTCCACCCAGACAACAATATTGGGGGCGTGCCGGCCCAATCACATAATATCTATGGCTTTTCACACACCACACACAAGTGAATGCAATGCAAACCTGGTCAACAGCCATACAGGTCACACTGAGGGTGACCGTATAAACAACTTTAACATTGTTACAAATATGCGCGACACTGTGAACCCACACTAAACAAGAATGACAAACACATTTTGGGAGAACATCCGCACCGTAACACAACAAACACAACAGAACAAATACCCGGAACCACTTGCAGCACTAACTCTTCCGGGACACTACAATATACACAACCCTGCTACAGCCTACTCCTCTCAGGGAGAGCAGGTACAAAATTCCAAGCTGCTGTTTTGAGGCATGTTAAAAAAATAATGCACTTTGTGACTTCAATAATAAATATGGCAGTGCCATGTTGGCATTTTTTTTCCATAACTTGAATTGATTTATTTTGGGAAAACCTTGTTACATTGTTTAATGCATCCAGCGGGGCATCCCAACAAAATCAGGCATAATAATATGTTAATTCCACGACTGTATTTATCGGTATCAGTTGATATCGAAATTGGTAATTAAGAGTTGGACATCAACATCTCTAATTTAGAGTATCTAAAATCCCTTTACACAGCTTTTGCACACACTTACAAACACTTGAAATGCTCTTAAAACACTTCCAACTCTTGAAAACCAACTGAATTTCAAAATGAAAAAAAGTAATGGGTACTTGTCAAAAATCCACGGTGCACTAAGACAACAATAACACAAACCTAGGACTGGGCGATATATCTAGATACGCGATACATCGCGGGTTTATCTCTGTGCGATATAGAAAATGACTATGTCGTGATATTCGAGTATACGTTCTCACGCAGTTGCTTTCAGCTGCGGGCATTACCCTACTGGCTCTTCTCACTCTTTCCTGTGTCTCCTTCTCACAGACAAGCGCACAAACTTACACACGTCACATACGTATACGCCCTCAGGGAGCAGAGAGGTAGCAGACTGGGTAGCGTTAGCTGTGATGCTAGCGATGCCGTGTGAGTGGTAATACGAGAGAAAGAAGGTGCGAATTTGGTAACAAATGAACGAAGAATTGATTCCCAAGAAAAACAGCAGGGAGTCCATCGTCTGGCGGTGGTTTGGCTTCAAGTGGGAATATGTCGAACAGACAACTTCAATTTGTCAAGTGTGAGGCACAAAAGTAGCATTACTGCTAATATATAGCATCATTTGAAAAGTCACCTGCTAATAACTTTAATAAATACAGTTTTGGTCAATTGACTTAGTTGTGATTTCCTTCTCTGCATGAAAGTTTAAAAGTAGCATACATTAATGCAGTATGAACAAGAATGTTTTAATGTAGACACATAGAATCATCATACTGCTGTGATTATATGCATCAAGTGTTCATTCAAGGCTAAGGCAAAATATCGAAATATATATCGTGTATCGTGACATGGCCTAAAAATATCGAGATATTAAAAAAAGGCCATATCGCCCAGCCCCATACGCACCATCTTGGTATTGAGGTGCCGTTTTTGGGCCTGATTGATTTTGTCTTTGTTTTGTGTGTAATGTTCTAATCTGTGGTGTGTTCATTTAGTCGATAGTTGTCACGGGCCAATTAAAAATACGAGCGTGGGCCGCACTTTGGACACACCTGATTTAAAGGCCTACTGAAACCCACTACTACCCACCACGCAGTCTGATAGTTTATATATCACTGATGAATTATTAACATTGCAACAAATGCCAATAAGGCCGGTTTAGTTTACTAAATTACAATTTTAAATTTCTTGCGGAGTTTCTTGTTGAAAACGTCGCGCAATGAGGACGCGTGTTTTGTGACGTTATTGGTTGGAGGGGACATATTAGCACAGCACAACTTACGGCTAAAAGTAGTCTCTTTTCAACGCGCAATTACGCAGTATTTTGGACATCTGTGTTGCTGAATCTTTTGCAATTTGTTCAATTAATAATGGAGACGTCAAAGAAGAATGCTGTTGGTGGAAAGCGGTGGATTGCAGCTGTCTTTAGCACCGAAACACAGCCGGTGTTTCTTTGTTTGTTGTGAAGCTTTAACACAGAGCGGTCAAGCGAACATGTTTCTCTACGTCAACCAGGAGGTTAAGTATGGGAAAATTGTGATATTAAGTTGATTCTTACCGGAGACTTGAGTGGATTATGCGACCTCATCATGCAGCTCAAAAAGGCAGCTGTGATCTTGGCTCCTGCATTGGTTTCTCTGAGAGACACTGGCGTTCACTGCAGCCACCTGACTTTCAGGTATGACTTTACAATCCCACTAAAACACTATTAAAACAATAAGCAGATAAGGGATCTTCCAGAATTATCCTAGTAAATGTGTCTAATTACATCTGAAACGCTCACACTGCCGCCGCCTGGAGCCTTCGCTTTTTATTTTCTTTTTTTTGTGCTTCACTCTAACTTTCTTCATCCACAAATCTTTCATCCTCGCTCAAATTAATTGGGAAATTGTCGCTTTCTCGGTCCGAATAGCTCTTGCTGCTGGTGGCTCACATTATAAACAATGTGCGGATGTGAGGAGCCCTCACACCGATGACGTCACGCGCACATTGTCTGCTACTTCCAGTAAAGGCAAGGCTTTTTTATTAGCGACCAAAAGTTGCAAACTTTATCATCGATGTTCTCTACCAAATCCTTTCAGCAAAAATATGGCAATATCTCGAAATGATCAAGTATGACACATAGAATGGACCTGCTATCTTCGTTTAAATAAGAAAATCTCATTTCAGTAGGCCTTTAAAGCATGGCTGACATGCACCTTCGGATAGGTTGATTGGCAACACTAAAAGGTCCCTAGTGTGTGAATGTGAGTGTGAATGTTGTCTGTCTCGGCACTGTGATGAAGTGGAGACTTGTCCGGGGTGTACCCCGCCTTCCGCCCGAATGCAGCTGGGATAGGCTCCAGCGAAACCGAAAACGACAAGCGGTAGGAAATGGATGGATGGATGTCTTTAGTGCAGCCTGTGGCACATTGTGGTCAAAAATGTAAACCCAAAATAATCATCATGAATTATAAAAAAAAATGGAGCAAAAAGGCACAATGTGGAAAAAGAGAAAAGGCAGCAATGTTGATAACAACATAAAGGTTTGTTTTTAAAATTGTAAAAATATCCCGAAAGCTTTGATTAGTCAGTACGTTTGATGTATGTAATGACGCCGTCTCTGGCATGTCTCTGTTCTCTGCAAACAAAAGCAGCACATTTCAAGCGATGTGCTTCCTGTGCACCTTTGTACTTTTATTGTTGTCGTTTGCCGTCTCTCTCCATCCCCCACTTTCCCCTCACAGCGCCACTTCATTTGTCCCAGTCAGCATCTTTCGCAGGAACTGTCCGGCAAGGACACGCTGATGCCCTCACAGTGACGTTTGCACACGCGGCACAAAACACAATTTGATACACGCAAATCCTCCCCACGTCTTTAATCATAGAGAACAACAACCGGCGATGATGATGATGGCAGGAAGGATGTTGGGCAGGAAAAGGAAAAATCCTAAACTGATGCATCCTTTAACCTTCAATGAATTTCCACAACACTTCTGCATATCCTCTTTTTTCATAATTTTTTTTAAATGGATGAATAATAATACAAACCCCATTTCCATATGAGTTGGGAAATTGTGTTAGATGTAAATATAAACAGAATACAATGATTTGCAAATCATTTTCAACCCATATTCAGTTGAATATGCTACAAAGACAACATAATTGATGTTCAAACTGATAAACATTTTTTTTTTTGCAAATAATCATTAACTTTAGAATTGGATGCCAGCAACACCTGACAAAGAAGTTGGGAAAGGTGGCAATAAATACTGATAAAGTTGAAGAATGCTCACCAAACACTTATTTGGAACATCCCACAGGTGTGCAGGCTAATTGGGAACAGGTGGGTGCCATGATTGGAATAAAAACAGCTTCCCAAAAAAAGCTCAGTCTTTCACAAGAAAGGACAGCACTGTATCAAAAACCGACATCAATCTCTAAAGGATATCACCACATGGGCTCAGGAACACTTCAGAAAACCACTGTCACTAAATACAGTTTGTCGCTACATCTGTAAGTGCAAGTTAAAGCTCTACTGTGCAAAGCGAAAGCCATTTATCAACAACATCCAGAAACGCCGCCAGAGATCATCTAAGATGGAGTGATGCAAAGTGGAAAAGTGTTCTGTGGTCTGACGAGTCCACATTTCAAATTGTCTTTGGAAATATTCGACATCGTGTCATCTGGACCAAAGGGGAAGCGAACCATCCAGATTGTTCAAAAGCCAGCATCTGTGATGGTATGAGGTTGCATTAGTGCCCAAGGCATGTGTAACTTACACATCTGTGAAGGCACCATTAATGCTGAAAGGTACATACAGGTTTTGGAACAACATATGCTGCCATCGAAGCACCGTCTTTTTCATGGGCGCCCCTGTTTATTTAAGCAAGACAATGCCAAGCCACATTTAGCAAGTGTTACAACAGCGTGGCTTCGTAAAAAAAGAGTGCGGGTACTTTCCTGGCCCCCCAGCAGTCCAGACCTGTCTCCCATCGAAAATGTGTGGCGCATTATGAAGCGTAAAATACGACAGCGGAGACCCCTGACTGTTGAACGACTGAAGCTCTCCATAAAACGAGAATGGGAAAGAATTCCACTTTCAAAGCTTCAACAATTAGTTTCCTCAGTTCCCAAACGTTTATTGAGTGTTGTTAAAAGAAAAGGTGATGCAACACAGTGGTGAACATGCCCTTTCCCAACTACTTTGGCACGTGTTGCAGCCATGAAAATCTAAGTTTATTATTATTTGCAAGAAAAAAATTAAATGTATTTGTTCGAATAGGGTGTACCCTGCCTTAGGCGCCAAAAGGGAATAAGCGGTAGAAAATGGACGGATGGATGGATGTTTGAACATCAAATATCTTGTCTTTGAAGTGCATTCACCTGAATATGGGTTGAAAAGGATTTGCAAATCATTGTATTCTGTTTTTATTTACATCTAACACAATTTCCCAACTCATATGGAAACAAAGTTTGTATTTTAAGCTCAAAGTTTGATACACAATGTCAAAACGAAAAATAAAATATTCGCACACATGACTGAGGCAAAATAAACAGTTGTTAAGGTTAAATATAAAGTTTCACGAGACAGATTTTTTAAATTAAATGTAGAGTATATTACACCCAACTGCTTTGTCGTTGAAGAAAAAAACATATGTTTTGTACGGATAACTTAGCGTTTATTTATAACTATTATATTTCGGTCGGCTGGGATAGGCTCCAGCTGAACAGGACAAGTGGCACAGAAAATAGATCTGCAAACTGCAAATGTAAACTGCGGCGGTAAAAAAGTCAGCTAATGAGCAGAATATTGCAAATGTCTGCGTTCCATGTGGACCAACTTTCAGCAAGTTGCGTCAGAAAAAAAAAAACTGATTTAGCAAAAATAACGACTTGGAGCCATTAGAGTGTTTCGGTATTGAATCTTACTTAAATACCTACTGGGAGATAAAGAACCTTCATCATTGTCCTCATACGATGAGCCTAAAGACACGTTTTAAACCACCAACCTGTGCTGGAGGAGCAACAAAATCAACTTGTGGCCTGCAGGACATCAGTCACGTCAAGTCAATTGTATTTATATAGCACGTTAACAACAACTTTTAAATTGAACCAAAGTGCTTTATAGGTTAAAAAAAAGCATAGACCGACAGAAACAGAAAACAAAAAAAGAACATAAACAATGAAAGAGCTGAACTAAATAGTGCAAAAAGCAATACAGTAAAAGGGTCAAATGAAGAGTAAAACATTTGCTAAAAAAAAATCATAGTAATAAAAAGTGCGACAAATACAAACCCCGTTTCCATATGAGTTGGGAAATTGTGTTAGATGTAAATATAAACAGAATACAATGATTTGCTAATCATTTTCAACCCATATTCAGTTGAATATGCTACAAAGACAACATATTTGATGTTCAAACTGATAAACATTTTTTTGTTGTTGCAAATAATCATTAACTTTAGAATTGGATGCCAGCAACACCTGACAAAGAAGTTGGGAAAGGTGGCAATAAATACAAATTAAGTTGAGGAATGCTCATCAAACACTTATTTGGAACATCCCACAGGTGTGCAGGCTAATTGGGAACAGGTGGGTGCCATTATTGGATATAAAAGCAGCTCCCATGAAATGCTAACTAATTCACAAACAAGGATGGGGCGAGAGTCACCAATTTGTAAGCAAATTGTCGAACAATTTAAGAACAACATTTCTCAACAAGCTATTGCAAGGAATTGAGGGATATTACCATCTATGGTCCGTAAAATCCTCCAAAGGTTCAGAAAATCTGGAGAAATCCCTGCACGTAAGCGATATTACAGACCTTTGATCCCTCAGGCGGTAATGCATCAAAAACCGACATCAGTGTGTAAAGGATATCACCAAATGGGCTCAGGAACACTTCATAAAACCACTGTCAGTAACTACAGTTGGTCGCTACATCTGTAAGTGCAAGTTAAAACTCTACTATGCAAAGTGAAAGGCATTTATCAACAACACCGAGGAACTCCGCCGGCTTCGCTGGGCCCGATATCATCTAAGATGGACTGATGCAAAGTGGAAAAGTGTTCTGTGGTCTGAAGAGTCCACATTCCAAAGTATTATTGGAAACTGTGGACGTGGTGTCCTCCGGAACAAAGAGGAAAATAACCATCCGGATCTTTACAGGCACAAAGTTCAAAAGCCAGCATCTGTGAAGGTATGGGGGTGTATTAGTGCCCTAAGGCATGGGTAACTTACACATCTGTGAAGGTACCATTAATGCTGAAAGGTCCATACAGGTTTTGGAGCAACATATGTTGTCATCCAAGCAACGTTATCATGGACGCCCCAGCATATTTCAGCAAAACAGTTCCAGGCCACGTGTTACAACATCTTGGCTTCGTAGTAAAAGAGTGCGGGTACTTTCCTGGCCCGCCTGCAGTCCAGACATGTCTCCCATCGAAAATGTGTTGCACATTATGAAGCGTAAAATACGACAACAAGACCCCGGACTATTGAACAACTTAAGCTGTACATCAAGAAAAAATGGTAAATAATTCCACTTTCAAAGCTGCAACAATTAGTTTCCTCAGTTCCCAAACGTTTATTGAGTGTTGTTAAAAGAAAATGTGATGTAACACAGTGGTGAACATGCCCTTTCCCAACTACTTTGGCACGTGTTAATTATTATTTGCAAAAAAAATAAAGTTTATGAGTTTGAACATCAAATATGTTGTCTTTGTAGTGGATTCAACTGAATATGGGTTAAAAAGGATTTGCAAATCATTGTATTCCGTTTATATTTACATCCAACACAATTTCCCAACTCGTATGGAAACGGGGTTTGGAGGAAAATAAAACTAAAGCGAAGGGGTGGAGAGGTAGGAAGGACTACAAAATGGTGGCCTAGTGGGCAGACTCAGCTAAGGTCAAAGGCCAGCGAGAAGAGGTAGGTCTTAAGAAGGGTTTTGAAAACCCCCAGGCTCTGGGCTGACCTAATGTGGAAGGGAAAGCTTTTCCAGAGCTTAGTGGCGACAACGGAAAAGGCTCTGTCCCCTCTGGTTTTTAGCCTGGACCTAGGGACCGCCAACAGCAGTTGGTCAGCTGACCTTAGGGCTCTAGACGAGGTATGATGATGCAGAAGCTCGGTCAGGTATTGTGGGGCCAGACCATTTAGGGCAGGGATGCCCATTACGTCAATCATGGAGGGTGTGTCAGTCGATCACAAACCAAGCATTAAAAAAATAAGCCTACAAATTTGTGATTATCAATCTTTACTAAGACGTCACCTTCGTCACTTGATTGACATTCACGGCACGGCTTGTGAGATGACGCTGGCTGCTGCCAGATCATTATTAAGAAAACATGACCGAGAGGCGGGCGAGAAGAACTCTCGCGCCATACCTGCTGTCAAAACCCTAAAGGCACAGTTGCTGTCTTCACAACAAAAGCCCTACTTCATCCTGCCTGCGCTAACAAAATAAGAGTCTTAGAATTGATTGATTGATTGAATGAAACTTTTATTAATAGATTGCACAGTACAGTACATATTCCGTAAAATTGACCACTAAATGGTAACACCCGAAAAAGCTTTTCAACTTGTTTAAAGGCCTATTGTACTGAGATTTTCTTATTTAAACGGGGATAGCAGGTCCATTCTGTGATATTGCAATATTTTTGCTGAAAGGATTTAGTAGAGAACATCGACGATAAAGTTCGCAACTTTTGGTCGCTAATAAAAAAGCCTTGCCTTTACCAGAAGTAGCAGACAATGTGCGCGTGACGTCATGGGTTGTGGAGTTCCTCACATCCTCATATTGTTTACAATCATAGCCACCAGCAGCTAGAGCGATTCGGACCGAGAAAGCAACGATTTCCCCATTAGTTTGAGCGAGGATGAAAGATTTGTGGATGAGGATAGTGAGAGTGAAGGACTAGAAAAAAAAAAAAAAAAATTAAAAATAAATAAAAACGGCGAGGGCAGTGAGAGCGATTTAGATGTTATTAGACACATTTACTAGGATCATTCTGGAAAATCCCTTATATGCTTATTGTGTTACTAGTGTTTTAGTGAGATTATATGGTACCTGAAAGTCAGAGGGGTGTGGCCACGGGTGTGGTGACCGCCAGTGTCTCCGGTGTGAGGAGTTAATAGTCCGCAGCTGCAGGAGGACGCAATCTCCGCTCATGTCTACAGTAAGACCCAACTTATTAGCACAATTTTCTCACCGAAACCTGCCGGTTGACATGTGGTCGGGAACCATGTTCGCTTGACCGCTCTGTTCCTTAGTAAAGCTTCACCTTCGGGAATTTTAAACAAGGAAACACCGGCTGTGTTTCTTTTGCTAAAGACAGCTGCAATCCACCGCTTTCCACCAACAGCATTCTTCTTTATAGTCTCCATTATTAATTGACAAATTGCAAAAGAGTCAGCAACACAGATGTCCAGAATACTGTGTAATTATGCGATTAAAGCAGACTACTTATAGCTTGGATCAGGCTGGAAAAAAATGTCCGCTACAACTCGCGTCATCATACCGCGACGTTTTCAACAGGACACATCGCGGGAAATTTAACATTGCAATTTAGTAAACTAAACGGGCCGTTATGGCATATGTTGCAATGTTAATATTTCATCATTGATATATAAACTATCTGACTGCGTGGTCGGTAGTAGTGGGTTTCAGTAGGCCTTTCAGTCGGGGTCCACGTTAATCAATTCATGGTAAGCTAGCGTGCACAAGTTAGCAACCTAAGGAGTTGGCCATCAATGTATTTCTTGCAAAATGTATAAAAACGAGTATGGAAGCTGGACAAATAAGACGCCAAAAACTAACCACTTTCATTTGGTATTGGACCGAGGAGGACTTTTTTCTCCTACATTCGAAAATGTGGATGTTATCAGCACTACTGTCTGATTCCAAACAATGCAGTCATCAGAATCAGGTAACACACCAACTTATATTCTTGTCTTCATGAAACAAAATATATCTACATGTGTTAAACATGCTTGTGTTATCATTAAACACCTTTAACGTGTTAACAAAAACGGCTCTTTCAAAAATAATTAAATATAAATTATATATATATGAATGAGGTAGATTCCTTCGACTCAGTCAATTACAAAGTAGCTCGTCTGCAGAAAAAGTGTGGGGACGCCTGATTTAGGGATTTAAAAAGAATCAAAAGTAAATTAAAGGCCTACTGAAACCCACTACTACCGACCATGCAGTCTGATAGTTTATATATCAATGATGAAATATTAACATTGCAACACATGCCAATACGGCCTTTTTAGTTGACTAAATTGCAATTTTAAATTTCCCCCGAAGTGTCGTGTTGAAAACGTCGCGGTATGATAACGCGTGTGATGACGCGTGCGTTTGACGTCTCGGGTTGTAGCGGACATTATTTTCCAGCCCGATCCAAGCTATAAGTAGTCTGCTATAAGTAGTCTGCTATAATCGCGTAATTACACAGTATTCTGGACATCTGTGTTGCTGAATCTTTTGCAATTTGTTCAATTAATCATAGAGAAGTCAAAGAAGAAAGATGGAGGTGGGAAGCATTTAGCCTTTAGCCACACAAACACAGCCGGTGTTTCCTTGTTTAAAATTCCCGGAAGTGAAGCTTTACTATGGATCAGAGCGGTCAAAGAACATAGATCCCGACCACATGTCAACCGGCAGTTTTCGGTGAGAAAATTGTGGTAATAAGTTGGCTCTTACCGGAGACATCAGCGGAGCTTCCGTCCTGCTGCAGCTGCGTGACTTCCCTCAGAGACTCTGGCGGTCAACATACCCGTGGCCACACCCCTCCGACTTTCAGGTACTATTTAATCTCACTAAAACACTAGCAACACTTTAGGCAGATAAGGGATTTTCCAGAATTATCCTAGTAAATGTGTCTAATAACATCTGAATCACTCCCACTGCAATCGCCTTTTTTTTAATATTCTATCTAGTCCTTCACTCTTACTATCCTCATCCACAAATCTTTCATCCTCGCTCAAATTAATGGGGAAATTGTCGCTTTCTCGGTCCTAATAGCTCTTGCTGCTGGTGGCTATGATTGTAAACAATGTGAGGATGTGAGGAGCCGTACAACCCGTGACGTCACGCGCACATCGTCTGCTACTTCCAGTAAAGGCCAGGCTTTTTTATTAGCGACTAAAAGTTGAGAACTTTATCGTCGATGTTCTCTACTAAATCCTTTCAGCAAAAATATGGCAATATCGCGAAATGATCAAGTATGACACATAGAATGGACCTGCTATCCCTGTTTAAATAAGAACATCTCATTTCAGTAGGCCTTTAACGTGTTAACCAAAACATCTCTTTCATAAACAATTAAATATAAATTATATATATATGAATGAGGTAGATTCCTTCGACTCGGTCAATTGAAAAGTAGCTCGCCTGCAGAAAAAGTGTGGGCACGCCTGGTTTAGGGATTTAAAAACAATTAAAAGTAATTTAAAATCAATGCGGTTACGGACAGGGAGCCAGGTCCACATGCAGTACTGTGCACCACCAAAAGGGGGAAACCTAAGTCCAGTTAGTAAGAAAGTTCATTTTCAATCTTCATATTGTTATAAGTGTATCCTGTCCCTTATTTTCAGCCTTTTTGTCATGACACGGAGTCGAACCCGCGTTTCCTCGGCGGCTGGAGCTGCGGCCGCCTCTGCTGACAGCGCGCCAAGATGCGCCTCCTTTGACAGCGCACTCAGACTTGTCCCCACTCGTGCTGAGGGCAGCACGCCTGCGCAGCAACAAGCCTGCGGTCAATCAACAATCGACACACCTGAACTTGATGAAAGGGAGCGGCATAAAGACCAGCAGACCCAAGGAACCTTTGCCAGAACGTCGCTAACCTTCCCGTAAGCTTCACGTCTGGCATCCCCTTCCCCGTGATTTCCTCACCTTTGCTTTGCTCTCTCTCTGTGTATCCCTGGTTCATGTCTCTTTGTGTGTTCACAGTGACTCCCCTGCCTTCCGTGATCAAGCCTTGTCCTACGACATCCAACCGGATTCCTGACTGCCCTCCTCGATCCACGACCTCCCTGCTCGGACCCAGACTACACTGCCTCGCTCCTCCCCACGACCCATTGCCTGTCCACGAACTGCCTCTTCGTCTTGCCCCTCGTGATTCGACGAAAGATTACAACCAACACTCACAGACAACAACCCTGGGTAACATTTACATTATTAATATTACACATAGTCACACTCATTCACTTAGAGTAGCATACACATGTCATATATGTATCAAAGGTTTAAAATAAACCTTGAAAGAACCGCAGTTCTGTCCTGGTTGTCGCCTCCTTCCCTTTGAACATAACAGTACGTTCTGGCCAACAACATGTCGGAACCAGGTGACAACGGTAAGCCCCAGCCCCGGACATCCAGATCCTCCGACCTGGCAATCCTTAGCTCCGTGGTTAGCGAACATCAGGTTCGTTTTTCTGCCCTTGAGGACAAATTAGAGAGAGACTTTACCCGACTACATTCCAGACTGGACAACATGTGCCCTGGGGCCAGTCCAGGACCTGTGGAACCCCCACATGCTTCTCCAGTCAGAAGACCTGAACACAGTATTCTGGAACGAGAGCCCAGAATTGCCAGCCCTAGACCCTTTGAGGGGGACTTTGAACTATGTCGAGGGTTTTTGGTACAATGTGACCTCATCTTTCGTCACCAGCCCTCCCGCTATTCCTCCGATGGTGCCAAGATTGCATTTATATTTTCTTTGCTTTCCGGCCCGGCTCTCAAGTGGGCTACTGCCGCAGTCGACAGGACCATGGGGCTCAACTCCGACTATTCTGCATTCCGTGTGGAATTTCAGGCTGTTTTTGATCACCCCAAGGATGGGGGAGACGCGGCCGGACGTCTGCACTCCATCTCACAGGGCTCACGTTCCGTGGCAGCCTATACCCTGGAATTCCGGACCCTGGCGGCGGACAGCGGTTGGGGGGACAGGGCACTCCAAAGCGCATTCCGTCGCGGCCTCTCTGAAGAGATTAAAGATGGTCTGCTGAGAGACAGACCTCTTTCCTGCAAAGACCTCATTGAACTGGCCCTCCAATTTGACTTAAGACTTTGTGAGCGAGCAGCAGAGCGAGACCAGAGAGCTGCCTCCAGGAGCCAAACTCTGCCTACCTTCAAGGCAGAAGTGGAACCAGACCGTTCCTCTAATACCACTACTATCCAGGTGAACCATACCTTATTCCCCCGTAATGAAGAAAATCCAGACATACTGCTCCCCACTATTCTGGCCTGGGACAAGAGGAGCATTCAAGTACAGGCATTTGTGGACTCTGGAGCTGACGAAAGTCTTTTGGACTACAAGTTCGCCCGGCAGATGGGCATTCCCTTGATCTTCCTGGACAAGACGCTGCCAGCACAGGCCCTGGATGGACGGCCATTGGGCCCCATCAAATATCGCACGGAGCCCCTTTCCATGACCATTTCTGGTAACCATAAGGAGACCATCAGCCTATGGGTGCTGGAGGCTCCAGTAGCCCCACTTGTGCTTGGAAGATCTTGGCTTCGTCACCACAATCCCCATATTTCCTGGACTTCCGGCAGAATCCTAGCTTGGGGCACACCATGCATGGCCAACTGTCTTGGGTCGGCATCCCCACCGGTCCGCCAATCCACTACCCCGACTCCCAAGGCTGATCTATCCCTGGTTCCTGCTTGCTATCACGACCTAGCTGAGGTCTTCAGTAAGGTACGTGCTCTGGGACTACCCCCTCATAGGCCCTATGACTGTGCCATTGAATTACTCCCTAACGCTACCCTGCCGTCTAGTCGCCTTTACAGTTTGTCTCTTCCAGAGAAGGAGGCCATGAGGAAGTATATTTCGGAGGGTCTTGCCACGGGCATAATTACCCCGTCCAAGTCTCCACTGGCGGCAGGATTCTTTTTTGTGGCCAAGAAGGACGGGTCACTTCGGCCCTGCATTGATTACCGTCACCTCAACAACATTACCATCAAAAACAAGTACCCTCTTCCGCTACTCAACTCTTCCTTTGAGTCCTTGGCACCTGCAACCATATTCACCAAACTGGATCTTCGGAACGCCTATCACCTGGTACGTATCAGAAAGGGAGACGAGTGGAAAACTGCCTTCAACACCCATATGGGGCATTATGAGTATCGGGTAATGCCCTTTGGACTTACTAACGCACCTGCAGTTTTTCAAACACTAGTTAACGACATCCTCCGTGACATGCTAGATCAATTCGTGGTTGTGTACCTTGACGATATTCTGATTTTCTCCCGTAACCTCTCTGATCACCAGCAACATGTCCGACGTGTCCTGCAACGCCTCTTGGAAAATTGTCTATTTGTTAAGGCAGAAAAATGCTGCTTCCACTCCTCTTCGGTTGAATTCCTGGGATTTGTGGTCGAAAGGGGTCATATAAGACCCGACCCGAAGAAGGTGGAGGCCGTGGTGAAGTGGCCGCAACCAACCACAAGGACGGAACTTCGGAGGTTCCTCGGCTTTGCCAGCTTCTACCGACGATTCATCCAGAACTTCAGTAGGGTTGCGGCACCGCTCCACGCTCTCACGTCTACAAACGTGCCTTTCGTGTGGACTCTTTTGGCTAGGAAGGCCTTTGAGGAACTAAAGGAGCGTTTTGTTTCCGCCCCCATTCTAGTTCACCCCGACTTGGACACTGCCTTCTTGGTTGAGGTGGACGCCTCAGACTCGGGGATTGGGGCTATTCTCTCTCAAAGATCCAAGAGTGACAATTTGATTCACCCTGTTGCCTTCTTCTCTAGACGTCTGACTCAGGCCGAACAGAACTATGATGCTGGGAATAGAGAGTTATTGGTGGTCCACGAGGCCCTGGTGGAATGGAGACACTGGCTGGAAGGAGCTAGACACCAGTTCCAGATTCTGACCGACCACAGCAACCTTCTGCACATCCGAGCTGCAAAAAGAATCAACAATCGCCAGGCAAGGTGGCAGCAATTTTTCTCCCGCTTCAATTACGTGCTCTCTTTCAGACCAGGTTCCAAGAACACTAAGGCTGACGCTCTATCCCGGTTATTTGTAAGAGAGTCCACCTGTCCGTCAGAGGCGGAACCCATCCTTCCTCCCACTCGTATTGTGGGGATGGTAACCTGGAAGGTGGAGGACCTGGTAAAATCTGCGCTGCGTTCCAATCCAGGACCAGGAGGTGGACCACCCAACAAGCTGTTTGTCCATCAGGAGCTACGACCCAGAATCCTGGATTGGGGGCATTCCAGCCTGTTTTCTTGCCATCCAGGTTTTCAACGAACCCTATCACTGCTGCGAAGACGTTTTTGGTGGCCATCCATGGCCAAAGACACTCGTGAGTTCATCGCTGCTTGTTCTACTTGTGCCCGTAGCAAGACGTCACACAGGCCTCCTGCTGGTCTCCTTCACCCTCTCTCCATTCCTGCCCGTCCTTGGTCACACATTGCTCTGGATTTCGTCACGGGATTTCCAGCATCTAGAGGTAACACCACCATCTTAACTATTGTTGACCGTTTTTCCAAAGCGGCCCACTTCATTCCGCTCCGCAAGTTACCTTCTGCCTCAGAAACGTCTGAGCTTCTCACACAACACGTCGTCAAGCAACATGGTATCCCGGTGGATATCGTCTCTGACCGAGGCCCTCAGTTTACATCACAAATATGGAGAGCCTTCTGCAAGGGAATCGGGGCCTCGGTCAGCCTCACATCGGGATACCATCCCCAGAGCAACGGGCAGGCTGAGAGGGCGAACCAAAGCTTGGAGACCATGCTACGCTGTGTCGCCAGTCATCAACCTACGTCCTGGAGCAAATATTTGCCTTGGGTGGAGTTTTCCTATAACTCCTTGAAGAGCTCCGCTACCGGCATGTCTCCATTTGAGTGCTCGTTGGGTTATCAACCCCCCTTGTTTCCCCAACAGGAACTGGAAATCGCTGTGCCCTCGACTAGGGCTCATATTAGGCGGTGTCAGAGGGTGTGGAGAGCCGCTCGTGCGGCCTTAAAGAGGGCCTCTGAGAAGATGTGCCGCAACGCCAACCGTCATCGCATTCCAGCACCGTCGTATCAGCCAGGACAACAAGTTATGCTACTCACAAAGGACCTCAGCCTCCAGGTACCATCTAGAAAATTGGCGCCACGTTACGTTGGTCCTTTTGCCATCTTGTCCATCATAAATCCTGTGTCTGTCAAATTGGCTCTTCCACCCTCTGTCAAGCGGCACTCAGTGGTCCATGTGTCCCAGATTAAGCCGGTAGCGGAGAGTTCTCTGTCCCCTGCTACCCCTGCCCCTCCACCCTCGAGGTTCTTGCCGAATGGAGATCAGGTTTGGACGGTCAAGGAAATACTCAGGGTCCGTCGACAAGGTAGGGGGCTCGTTTATCTGGTGGACTGGGATGGATATGGGCCGGAAGACAGATCTTGGGTGCCTGCCTCCTATCTTGCCGACCCCTCTCTTCTGGAGGATTTCTACCGTGCCAATCCTGATGCTCCCCGGCGCTCGTCGGGGGCCTCGCATAAGGGGGGAGGTACTGTCATGACACGGAGTCGAACCCGCGTTTCCTCGGCGGCTGGAGCTGCGGCCGCCTCTGCTGACAGCGCGCCAAGATGCGCCTCCTTTGACAGCGCACTCAGACTTGTCCCCACTCGTGCTGAGGGCAGCACGCCTGCGCAGCAACAAGCCTGCGGTCAATCAACAATCGACACACCTGAACTTGATGAAAGGGAGCGGCATAAAGACCAGCAGACCCAAGGAACCTTTGCCAGAACGTCGCTAACCTTCCCGTAAGCTTCACGTCTGGCATCCCCTTCCCCGTGATTTCCTCACCTTTGCTTTGCTCTCTCTCTGTGTATCCCTGGTTCATGTCTCTTTGTGTGTTCACAGTGACTCCCCTGCCTTCCGTGATCAAGCCTTGTCCTACGACATCCAACCGGATTCCTGACTGCCCTCCTCGATCCACGACCTCCCTGCTCGGACCCAGACTACACTGCCTCGCTCCTCCCCACGACCCATTGCCTGTCCACGAACTGCCTCTTCGTCTTGCCCCTCGTGATTCGACGAAAGATTACAACCAACACTCACAGACAACAACCCTGGGTAACATTTACATTATTAATATTACACATAGTCACACTCATTCACTTAGAGTAGCATACACATGTCATATATGTATCAAAGGTTTAAAATAAACCTTGAAAGAACCGCAGTTCTGTCCTGGTTGTCGCCTCCTTCCCTTTGAACATAACACTTTTATTCCTTAGTAATATGAGTAAGCAGATTTTTAGGAAGAAGTCTAAGAACTCCCAGCGAGGAGGGAAAGGTCGGTCGGGGACTTTTTTTTGTCTGTTCAAGGAAAACATTGAAACTGACAGACAATGGAGTTTGGCATCAGTGGCTCAAAGCAGCTCTGAGCGTCAATTAGTCAGGCAAGGCTAATCTGACACAAACACACACACACAGAAGGATCATTTAGGGTAGGTTTTTAAGCGGTGATTTAAAAACAAACAGTCGGGGAAGGTGCTGACAGTTGCTTTAATTATGATGTCATCCTTTGACGGGACGGCTGCACCACACAGGAAGCCAGTCAGCGGGGGGGCAGACAGACAGAGATACCCAGAGAGGCCATTAAGAGATTAGTAGAAGAAGAAGGACAAGCATGAACTGACAAGTGTGGATGAACAGACATCAACACCGCACACGCACACACACACACACACACACTGGTTATCATTTGGACCCCAAGTTTTTGGTCAGGACTTGTGGGGACCACCCTTTCTACAGGTTGTGGAGGCATAAAAAAATGAGGTAAATTAGCCACTGCCCAGTTAGCTCAAACAAGTCTTTAAATCACTGGATTGATGAAGTAATGTGTGTCGTAACGTGGACTATAGTGGGATTTGTTTTCCCGGAATGCAAAGGAATCTTAACTCAAAAGCTACAAACAAAAGGCACTCACAGTGGAGGCACATAACTTAAACATAAACTATGAACATAAAACAAACAACACTTACTGTGACATGAGCAAAGCAGCATGAACAATGAACATCAGTACGAACTGCGGCATGGACAGAGCAAAAACAAGAGTGATGACACCAGAACGACCAACAGAAAATAACAGGCTTAAATAGTGACATGATTATCGACAGGTGCGTGAGTTCAAACAAATGAGGCAGGTGAAACTAATGAGTTGTCATGGAAACTAAAACAAACCAAGGTGCGCAAAAAACGGAACTAATGGAGTAAAAAACAAACAGAACATAACTAAACAGAAAGTGATCACAAGACATGACAATGTGCAGATCATTCTTACTGCTGGATGCATTAAAAAATGTAACAAGGTTTTCCAAAGTATATCAACTTAAGTTATGGGAAAAAAATGCCAACATGGCACTGCCATATTTATTATTGAAGTCAAAAAGTGCTTCTTTTTTTTAACATGCCTCAAAACAGCAGCTTTGAATTTGGGACATGATCCCCTGAGAGAGCATGAGGAGGTTGGGGTTGAGGGCAGCGTAGGGTGAATATTGTAGCGTCCCGGAAGAGTTAGTGCTGCTAGGGGTTCTGGTTATTTGTTCTGTTGTGTTTATGTTGTGTTACGGTGCGGATGTTCTCCCGAAATGCGTTTGTCATTCTTGTCTGGTGTGGGTTCACAGTGTGGCGCATATTTGTATCAGTGTTAAAGTTGTTTATACGGTCACCCGCAGTGTGACCTGTATGGCCGTTGACCAAGTATGCATGCATTCACTTGTGTGTGTGAAAAGCCGTAGATATTATGTGATTGGGCCGGCACGCAAAGGCAGTGCCTTTAGGGTCTGTTGGCGCTCTGTACTTCTCCCTACGTCCGTGTACCACTCCGTACAGTGGCGGTTTAAAAACTCATAAATTTTACCTTTTGAACCAGATACCGATAATTTCCGATATTACGTTTCAGAGCATTCATCGGCCGATAATATCGGCAGTACTATATTAATGGACATCTCTAGTTTTTAGGTCATCTTAATGCAACCAGAATGAGTTTTGATACCCTGAAACCTGTTTTAAAACAAAGTTTTATTAAAATTATTGTCACAAATAATACACTGCGAGAATGGGTTGGAATCGAGAATCGATTCTGAATCGAATCATCACCCCAGGATTGGGACTCGGATTGAATCAACAGTTGCCCAAAGATTCACACCCCTAATGACCGGTAATACTGTGAACATGCTACTGAACCCATTGCGTATACATTATAAGTTTTATGATGGCAACAGGAACTAATTATTTCCATTTTGTGAGGGGACAGCAAATTGAATTGTCAAGGCAATAACTCTAACAAAACGTGGCGTCGTCCAAGCACACACAAAAAAAATAGGAGATCTTGTTTTCAGTCAACAAAACTTTCACCCTTTGTCTAAAAAATAAAAACGCTCTTAGCCCGGTCAGGGTCGGCTTAACGTCACCCTGTCAGCCAGGCGACCTAACTTTGACCGTGTCATCTTGCTGCGTTAATGTGCGCACGCTCTAGCACAGGCCCGGGCAATTATTTTGACTCGGGGGCCACATATAGAGAAAAATATGTGTCTGGGGGCCGGTATCTATTTTTATGAACACTAATACAAAACCTCACAATAATGTCTGAATGAATGCTAAATACGTTATGACAGACCGCCTTAAAAAATGAGATTTACATTTTTCTATGAAGGATAAAACACTGAATATTGACAAAATCTGAACATCACACCACCTTTCGATCGACACATTTTACAATCAAGTTAAACACAACAAAAATGCAACAAACAGTGAAATATGAACGCGAAGGGTACAAAATAAACCCACCTACAATCTGATACATCTCTAAGCTTTAGAGCTTTGTTGCGAAAATCTCCTTTAAACTTATTAGGGCGGTTTAGCTTGGTTGGTAGAGTGGCCGTGCGAGCAACATGAGGGTTGCAGGTTCGATTCCCGCTTCCGCCATCCTAGTCACTGCCCTTGTGTCCTTGGGCAAGACACTTTACCCACCTGCTCCCAGTGCCACCCACACTGGTTTGAATGTAACTTAGATATTGGGTTTCACTATGTAAAGCACTTTGAGTCACTAGAGAAAAAGCGCTATATAAATATAATTCACTTCACTTCACTTCCGCGTATGTGGAGACGCTTCCCACCCACACTGCTTGGTGCCTCGTCTGAGCTGCTGTTACGTAGATGGGCATAGTAACTAATTAGATGACCATAGTAACTAATTAGATGACCATAGTAACTTATTAGATGGGCATAGTAACTGGTATATCATCCATAAAGGCCTACTGAAATGAGATTTTCTTATTTAAACGGGGATAGCAGGTCCATTCTATGTGTCATACTTGATCATTTTGCAATATTGCCATATTTTTGCTGAAAGGATTTAGTAGAGAACATCCACGATAAAGTTCGTAACTTTTGGTGCAGACAAAAAACCCCTGCCTTTACCGGAAGTCGCAGACGATGACGTCACAAGTGTGGGGGCTCCTCACATATTCACATTGTTTTTAATGGGAGCCTACAACAAAAAGTGCTATTCGGACCGAGACAACGACAATTTCCCCATTAATTTGAGCGAGGATGAAAGATTGGTGTTTGAGGATATTGATAGCGACGGACTAGGGGGAAAAAAAAACAAGTAAAAAAAAAACGTGATTGCATTGGGACAGAATTTCTAGGCGCAGTCAAGGCGTTGAGGGGTTCCGGTTTGGTAACCGCAGGATTAGGTCTCTGCTTTTTGCAGATGATGTGGTCCTGATGGCTTCATCTGACCGTGATCTTCAGCTCTCGCTGGATCGGTTCGCAGCCGAGTGTGAAGCGACCGGAATGAGAATCCGCACCTCCAAGTCCGAGTCCATGGTTCTCGCCCGGAAAAGGGTGGAGTGCCATCTCCGGGTTGGGGAGGAGACCCTGCCCCAAGTGGAGGAGTTCAAGTACCTAGGAGTCTTGTTCACGAGTGAGGGAAGAGTGGATCGTGAGATCGACAGGCGGATCGGTGCGGCGTCTTCAGTAATGCGGACATTTTACCGATCCGTTGTGGTGAAGAAGGAGCTGAGCCGGAAGGCAAAGCTCTCAATTTACCGGTCGATCTACGTTCCCATCCTCACCTATGGTCATGAGCTTTGGGTCATGACCGAAAGGATAAGATCACGGGTACAAGCGGCCGAAATGAGTTTCCTCCGCCGTGTAGCAGGGCTCTCCCTTAGAGATAGGGTGAGAAGCTCTGCCATCCGGGAGGAACTCAAAGTAAAGCCGCTGCTCCTCCACATCGAGAGGAGCCAGATGAGGTGGTTCGGGCATCTGGTCAGGATGCCACCCGAACGCCTCCCTAGGGAGGTGGTTAGGGCACGTCCAACCGGTAGGAGGCCACGGGGAAGACCCAGGACACGTTGGGAAGACTATGTCTCCCGGCTGGCCTGGCAACGCCTCGGGATCCCCCGGGAAGAGCTAGACGAAGTGGCTGGGGAGAGGGAAGTCTGGGTTTCCCTGCTTAGGCTGTTGCCCCCGCGACCCGACCTCGGATAAGCGGAAGATGACGGATGGATGGATGGATGCATTGGGACGGATTCAGATGTTTTTGGACGCATTTACTAGGAGAATTCTGGAAAATCCCTTATCTTTCTATTGTGTTGCTAGTGTTTTAGTGAGTTTACCAGTACCTGATAGTCGGAGGTATCTCTCCACGGGTGTCTTGACGGAAGTGTCTCAGGGGAGTCGGCGGCAGCTATGGACGGCAAAAGCTCAGCTGATCTCTGGTAAGAAGCGACTTTTTACCACAATTTTTTCACCGAAACCTGCTGGTTGACATTCCGTCGTGATTCATGTTCGCTTGAATTTTAAACAAGGAATCACCGTGTGTTTGTGTGGCTAAAGGCTAAAGCTTCACACCTCCATCTTTCTACTTTGACTTCTCCAATATTAATTGAAAAAATTGCAAAAGATTCAGTAACACAGATCTCCAAAATACTGTGTAATTATGCGGTTAAAGCAGACGACTTTTAGCTGTGTGTGTGTGCAGCGCTCATATTTTCTAAAAACCCGTGACGTCTTTTGTACACGTCATCATTACACGACTTTTTCAAGACGAAACTCCCGGGAAATTTAAAATTGCAATTTAGTAAACCAAAAAGGCCGTATTGGCATGTGTTGCAATGTTAATATTTCATCATTGATATATAAACTATCAGACTGCGTGGTGGGTAGTGGTGGGTTTCAGTAGGCCTTTAAGCGCATATTCCAACCATTGAAAGACTTAGTATTAGGGGTGGAACGGTACACAAAAATTTCTGTTCGGTACGTACCTCGGTTTAGAGGTCACGGTTCGGTTCATTTTCGGTACAGTAAGAAAACAACAAAATATACATTTTTGGGTTATTTATTTACCAAATTTGTAAACGATGGCATAACATACATATACACACAGGGTCCATTGCTAGGGTTAAAGTGGTCAACATATATAAAATAAAAACTGGATAAGGCTCAGAATGTTTTTTTAACAAAACCTTTCTACATATAAAGTGCTTTTTTTGATTGATTGATTTAGACTTTTATTAGTAGATTGCACAATACAGTACATATTCCGTACAATTGACCACTAAATGGTAACACCCCAATAAGTTTTTCAACTTGTTTAAGTCAGGGTCCACGTTCATCAACCCCCCCCCCAGCCTGGCTAACTTGGCAGTAAGAGGATATATGGGCTTATTGTTCTTCCACCATAGAAGTGGGTCAAAATCTAGTTTAAATGCAATACAGCAATCCCCTGCGACCCCGGACGGGACAAGCGGTAGGAAATGGATCGATGGATGGTCTTGAATCTGCTGCTATAAAAACATTTGTTATTGTTTCAGCCCTGCCTGACTCGCCGAGGAGAGGCTGCTTGAATGCGGTGGTGACGCATCCAAGGAGTTAGCATGTTTAACGTGTTGGCAGAAGCGTACCCTACTGCTGCTGAACAATGTCGGCAAACCTCCGTCCTCAATTGTTGTATCGCACCGCACAGTCAAAGTGTTCCCAAAGGGGAAATGTTAACGAGGAAGGAGAGTTTTCATGTTGTCTAGCCCGGTCGCTGCTAGCCTGCCGTGTGTTGTGCCTCGCTCTGGATTGTTTACACAACGTGCGGTGCGCTACCTAATATGTCCATGTGGAAACTTGTTCGGTACACCTCCGAACCGAACCGAAACCCCCGTAACGAAACGGTTCAATACAAATACACGTACCGTTACACCCCTACTTAGTTTAGTTGAAGACATACGGTCATTAAAACATGAGTGCACATCATAATAGCAACTACACTTTACATCTTAAACATCTAAAAAAAATATTTGGTAATGTACGGCGGGCCAGACTGAAAATCTCAACGGGTCGCATGTGGCCCCCGGGCCTTAATTTGCCCAGGTCTGCTCTAGCACCAGCCAGCGCCTCGTCAAGGCTAATGGACGCCTGATTTTTTTTGATTGGCTTTGTGTGCAGTAAAAACAAAAACACGGTAAAAAAAACAAAAAAACATGCAATGCTGACCCGCAGCGGCATTAGCATTAGCAACTGTGTTGACATCAGCGCTGGTAAGTTCCACCTCAACCCCAAATGTAAGTAAAAGGTGAAACAAAGGAGAAGACACCGACAACGGCAGGGTCAAGCAAGAGAGACCACATGGAGTAGTCCTGAATGGAAAGGAGGGAGGAGACGACTGATTTACAACCTTGTGAGAAACGAGACGCTTGGTTGAAACTTCACAGCGATAATGGATTCATAAGACTTCATCATGCGGGTCCTGATCTAGCATGGTTGTTTGTCTTGAAGAAATGCATACAGCACTTTATTTAGGTTCTTTTCTGCCTAAACGGGCTGCTGTATCCTGGAATATTAAATGAAATACATAACATCAGGTTTTAAAGTCAGAGAAGTAAAGTATTGTATCGTTTCAATTACACTATATAGGCGAAAAACAAAATAAATTATATCTATTTAGAGCTTTTTGTCATGATCCGCTGCCCGGATCATGTCTTATTCTGGTTTTGTTCCGTCTTTGTATCGTATTCTGTTGGTGTTTGACTTCCTTAGTTCCTGGTGGCACTTCCTGTTTGTTCTGTTGCCATAGTAACGCATTAGTGTCACCTGCCTCGTGATTACCACCTTTATTTAAGCCTGCCTTTTCTGTTCATTCTATCTTGCTCCCTAGTTTCTGTTCCATGCAACAGGTGGCGACGCTGATTCCCGACTGGGTTAAAACTATTCTTGTACTTGCTAGCTTCCACGCTATGCTTCGTGTTTTCTAGTTCCCATGCTAGGTCTTTGTTTTGCCTTTTTGTGCCTAGTGCAAGTTTTCTGTTCTTAGTCTGTTTTTTAGTGTTAATAAATCATAATTTCTTACCTTCATGCTGTGTCCAAGTCCGACTGTATAATTGAGAGAACGAACCCGCACCACGATGCCAGTGAACTGTCACATCAGGAAGCGAGCTCGAATGAACAGAAAAGGCAGGCTTAAATAAAGGTGGTAATCACGATGCAGGTGCGCGTCAAAAACAAGAGGCAGGTGACACTAATGGGTGACTACGGCAACAGAACAAACAGGAAGCGCCAACAGGAACTAAGGAAGTCGAACACCAACAGAATACGATACAAAGACGGAACAAAAAGAGAATAAGACATGATCCGGGCAGCGGATCATGACACTTTTAATATTATCATCATATGGTGATAATGCACGTTGATTAGGGCTGGGCGATATATCGCGGGTTTGTCTCTGTGCGATATAGACAATGACAATATTGTGATATTTGAGTATACGTTCTCACGCAGTTGCTTTTAGCTGCGGGCATTACACTGCATGCGTTTCCCACTCTTTCTTGTCTCTCCTTCTCACAGAGATTTAAAACAAGTGCACCTTCTTACATATGTCACATACGTACCCGCCCTCGCGAAGCAGAGGCGTAGCGGCATGGGTGACGTTAGCTGTGGTGCGAGTGGTAATACGAGAGAGAGAAGTTGCGAATATGGTAACAAATGAAGAAGGAAGTGAAACACTCGATTGTGTAGGCTGAGACAAAGGGTGAAGGTTTTGTCAAACACTCGATTGCTTTTCCAAACAATTTTTTAATGGTGAACTGCCAGCTTGAGAATGCTAAACAGGAAGTGCTTAAAGTTTACTGGCTCTGTAAAAACACTGAGACAAAGTCTAAGTTCAATGTTTTGTTTGTAATGTGTACATTTTCAGAATGTGCTTGTTCTATTTTTGGCCTAAAGAAGACAAAGAAAACCATTTTGAAGTTGTCTTTATGTTTAAATTATTATGCCATGATTTTACCAGTCTGGCCCGGGTGGGAATAGATTTTCCTCCATAAAATGAGTTTGACACTCCTGATGGAAACGATGGATGTCTGATTGTTGAAAGCAAAAAAATAATCACAAAAATCGTGTTAATATAATATCATACGCTGATAACGTTGCTCGTTCTTTTTCAAAAAGGTGACATTTGATAACTCCCTTTAATTAAAAGGTAAAAGTAGAAAAAACAGCCGCCGTGGTTGGGGGTCGTGAGAGAAATGAAGGCGAAGAGGAAGTAAAAGGCAGGGCGCACTGAGGTCAGCGCGTGGGAAAAGACGAGATAGAAAAGGGGTACAATGAAAGGGGCCTGGGGCAAAAGAATGTGAAGAGTGTACACAAATACGGTGGAATCGAACACAAAGCCACGGAAACCAGGCCCTCAATTTCAACCTCGGTTGCTGCCGTTGCCATGGACGCACCTCAATTAGGACCGTCCCCTCGCCCCGGCACACAGCCTTTTATGTATTTATTGCGCCACTTGACCCTACCCGGCAACAAAGCTGTCATTACGGAGCTGTCATTGAGGAGGCGCGGCCATGACGTCATCACGCGTCCGCCTACAGGTCACGTGTCCGCGGGTCACTGTGACGAACATTTGCTTCTATCTCAGAAATAAATGCTTCAGCTTGTAAAAGTGTCTCCTTAAAATCATCAAGTCGCCTCACGTGTTTTGATTATAAAATCGGTTAGTAAATGTCGATAATCGACCTATTTATTGTAAATAAAGTCCATCCATCCATCCATTTTCTACCGCTTATTCCCTTTCGGGGTCGCGGGGGGCGCTGGCACCTATCTCAGCTACAATCGGGCGGAAGGCAGGGTACACCCTGGACAAGTCGCCACCTCATCGCAGGGCCAACACAGATAGACAGACAACATTCACACTCACATTCACACACTAGGGCCAATTTAGTGTTGCCAATTAACCTATCCCCAGGTGCATGTCTTTGGAAGTGGGAGGAAGCCGGAGTACTCGGCGGGAACCCTCATGCCGACAATTTTAAAATTTGGCTGACTGCAGCGAGCCACCGCACTGAGACATCCAACCAGCTCCTTTATTAGCAGGCACTTATGTTCCAGTTTAGCATACATTAATTTAATAAACGTGGTGGGAATTTCTTATTACAAATGCACTGTTAGTTGAAAGTGATAAACGCTTATTCAATGTGTGCATATATGTATGTGTGCATGTATGTATGTGTGTATATATGTATGTGTGTGTGTATATATATATATATATATATATATATATATATATATATATATATATATATATATATATATAGGGGTGTGGGGAAAAAAATCAATTCGAATACGAATTGCGATGCTCACGTTGTGCAATTGAGAAACGATTCTCGTTTTTTTTTTTAAATCCATTTATTTTTTTCTTTATTTTTTTATCAATCCAACAAACCAATACACAGCAATACCATAACAATGCAATCCAATTCCAAAACCAAACCTGACCCAGCAACACTCAGAACTGCAATAAACAGAGCAATTGAGACACAAACACGACACAGAACAAACCAAAAGTAGTGAAACGAAAATGAATATTATCAACAACAGTATCAATATTAGTTATAATTTCAGTATAGCAGTGATTAAAAATCCCTCATTGACATTATCATTAGACATTTATAAAAATTAAAAAAATTAAAACTCTTGTGTCACAGTGGCTTACACTTGCATCGCATCTCATAAGCTTGACATCACACTGTGTCCAATATTTTCACAAAGATAAAATAAGTCATATTTTTGGTTTGTTTAATAGTTAAAACAAATTTACATTATTGTAATCAGTTGATAATACATTGTCCTTTTTAGAAAAAAAAATATACTACTCTGCTAGCATGTCAGCAGACTGGCGTAGATCCTGCTGAAATCCTATGTATTGAATGAATACAGAATCGTTTTGAATCGGAAAAATATCATTTTTGAATCCAGAATTGCGTTGGATCGCAAAAAAAAAAAAGATATATAATCGAATCGCGACCCCAAGAATCGATATTGAATCGAATCGTGGGACACCCAAAGATTTGCAGCCCTAATATATATATATATATATATATATATATATATACACACACACACACACAGTGGGGTCAAAAAGTATTTAGTCAGCCAGCGATTGTGCAAGTTCTCCCACTTAAAATGATGACAGAGGTCTGTAATTTTCATCACAGGTACACTTCAACTGTGAGAGACAGAATGTGAAAAAAAATCCATGACTTCATATTGTAGGAATTTTAAAGAATTTTTTTGTAAATTATGGTGGAAAATAAGTATTTGGTCAACCATTCAAAGCGCTCACTGATGGAAGGAGGTTTTGGCTCAAAAGCTCACGATACATGGCCCCATTCATTCTTTCCTTAACACGGATCAATCGTCCTGTCCCCTTAGCAGAAAAACAGCCCCAATGCATGATGTTTCCACCCCCATGCTTCACAGTAGGCATGGTGTTCTTGGGATGCAATTCCGTATTCTTCTTCCTCCAAACACGACCAGTTGAGTTTATACCAAAATGGATACATGGATGATACAGCAAAGGATTGGGAGAATGTCATGTGGTCAGATGAAACCAAAATAGAACTTTTTGGTATAAACTCAACTCGTCGTGTTTGGAGGAAGAAGAATACTGAGTTGCATCCCAAGAACACCAAACTTACTGTGGAGCATGGGGGTGGAAACATCATG
>NC_084614.1:16000989-16020989 GCF_033978795.1 Nerophis ophidion | reverse complement strand
CAGCGCAGGACAAGGCTTATTATTGCACACACTACAATGAAGGGAACGGAGCAGATGTGTTCAAATGTTCTCGGCCGTCACGTGTGGGTGTTCACTTGTCGTGAGGAAGTCCCACCGAGTGTCACATTAAGTGCCAGCGGGGGCGCTACAGGGCCCGTAATAGCTGGCCAAATGAAAGCTAGAAGCAGCAGCTAACGCCCCTGAGTGGTGTGAGGCTGATAAGCAGAAAAACAAAATTATCAAAGAGCGCACGCCTGCAGCGACTGGAAACTTGCGAGCATGTTTGCGCGGGTGACGGCGGGCGCAGGAAAATATCAAGACGACATCAGTCAGCACCTTCGAGCAAGGTGTGTTGATGTATACCTGCGGGCGAGAGCCGCCCCGGGTCCTCCTCCTCATTCTTCCACGTCGTTAAAGGCCTACTGAAAGCCACTACTACCGACCACGTAGTCTGATAGTTTATATATCAATGATGAAATATTAACATTGCAACACATGCCAATAGGACCGGTTTAGTTTACTAAATTGCAATTTTAAATTTCCCGCAAGGTATCCTGTTGAAAACGTCGCGGAATGATGACGCTTATGTTGACTCGTGCTTGTGACTTTATTGGTTGTAGTGGACATTTTATCCCAGCACCACTCACGGCTAAAAGTCGTCCGATTTAATCGCATAATTACACAGTATTTTGGACATCTGTGTTGCTGAATATTTTGCAATTTGTTCAATTAATAATGGATACAACAAAGAAGAATGCTGTTGGTGGAAAGCGGTGTATTTCGGCCGGCTGGAACAACACACACAGCCAGTGTTTCTTTGTTTGTTGTGAAGCTTTAATGTGGAACAGAGCGGTCAAGCAAACATCCTTCTCTACCACATGTCAACCGACAGGTTTCGGTGAGAAAAGTGTGGTAATAAGTTGGCTCTTACCGTAAACATGAGCGGAGCTTGTGTCGTTCCTCCTGCAGCTGTCAAATAGGCAGCTGCGACTTTCTTGGCTCTTCCATGGCTTCACTCAGAGACACTGTGCGGTCACCACACCCCTCTGACTTTCAGGTATGACTTTATAATCTCACTAAAACACTAGTAACACAATAATCAGATAAGGGATTTTCCAGAATTATCCTCGTAAATGTGTCTAATAACGTCTTTTTTTTTCTTCTAGTCCTTCACCCTCACTATCCTCATCCATGAATCTTTCATCCTCGCTCCAATTAATGGGGAAATTGTCGCTTTTTCGGTCAGAATCGACCGTGCTGCTGGTGGCCATGATTGTAATCAATATGAGGATGTGAGGAGCCCTCACACCGGTGACGTCACGCGCACACCGGCTTCTACTTCCGGTAAAGGCAGGGCTTTTTTATTAGCGACCAAAAGTTGCGAATTTTAACGTCGATGTTTTCTACTAAATCCTTTCAGCAAAAATATGGCAATTTCGCAAAATTATCAAGTATGACACATAGAATGGACCTGCTATCCCCGTTTAAATAAGAAAATCTAATTTCAGCAGGCCTTTAAAGATAATCCTCAGACAACACATCACACTGAACTCTTAATCTTCAAGGACTTTTTGTCGGTTTTGTTTTGTTTTTTTAAGTTAGACTTATCACCTCAGGCAGCGTTCTCCATCAGATGATCAGCAGGAAACGTCCAGACTGTTTATGCTGCGTTGCTGTGACGACGGACAGCGCTCAGGGAGCAAGACAATAAAATGTGTTTACTCGAAACAAAAATGTGAATCAGTGTGATTTATGTGGAGGCATGTGATGGAACAGAGAAGAGCGTAATGACTACTGTGTCAGCGGGTTTATTTTATTTCAGGCAGGCTTTTGCTTCCTGCTTTGCATATTGAACTCCAAATCCCACAGTCCTTTAAAACCTTTTCTTACCGCGATATTGAAAAAGTGATTAGTTTTGATGTCGCAGACAAACCGTTTATGCAACCTGATAAGCCAGTTGTAAAGTTTAGACAGGCGCGAGTGTCACTGCATTTGATCCTCTGGCATCCCAGAAATGATCAGAATGGGCGACGCCTGCCTCGCCGCGGTCCGCACAGTCGAGAAGCCGTAAGCGTAATCACATCAGACGTTCAGCAAACATAAATTGGAGCACAATTTGGAAGCTTTGTTTTGTAATCCAAACGCAATCCAAGGTAATCCAATTGGCAGCAACTTTGAACCCATGACTGCGTTCTGCTAAAAAATCAAACTCATGAGGCGGCGGCGACAATGGTGCCTATGTTAGCTTGAGCTCAAAGTCAAAAGAATCCTCATGTGACGGCCTTGAGCCGCCTGACACTGGCTACTTTTTGTGTCAGGCCAAGTCTGGACCACTCAGACGCAACGCGACGCACCTACACTAACAGGTAGAGCTGGGCAAAACGGCGAAAAACTGTATCACCAAATAAGTGTTTTATATCGGTCGATATCGACATTTGTTGATATTTGTTTTTTTACGACCTATCCAAATTAAGGACTAGGAGTGTGGAGGGGGGCGTGGTCTGCAGGCCTGCCGCGGAGGGGGGTGTTTAAGGACCGGCCTCAAAGTCAGCGGCAAGCGAGTAGATTGCCCAGCTGGACCTTGTTATCTAATCACCTGTCGCCCTTATTAGCAGCAGCCGAGACGAGAGACGAATGTTGGAGTTGGAGCCAGAGAGAGACACATGCCCAGAGACGAATACATATTGCTGGAAATCAAGCCACCACACGGGTGTTTATGCCAAATAAAACCCTGATTCAAACTGTCTCCCGCTATCCCGAAGATCTGTCGGCCAGGAGAACCCACCACAGGAGGGTAACCTCCACAAGGACACAAATATATTAAATACAAGCATTCCCTGTGATTATAATCTCCTCAGCTATCAAGGCAGAAAGGAAGGAAAATGTCAACACAAGCATGGAAAACACTTAAAACAATGTAAACAAAATTGTAAAATCACATTGAACGGTGAACAAACTCTTCCAAAATGAAGCATAAATAAGAAATATAGAAGAAATGCTTAATAAAGTGTTCTAAAATAGTGCAAAGTGTGAAAATGTAAACATAGAGAAACCTGAGAAGAACTTTTTTCGGCAAGTTTAGTGCCAGGAAATCACAGCAGTGCCCTAAGGGAGGGGGGGTGGTTGCCCACCTATGCGGTCCTCTCCAAGGTTTCTCATAGTCATCATTGTCACTGACGTCCCACTGGGGTGAGTTTTTCCTTGCCCTTATGTGGGCTCTACCGAGGATGTCGTTGTGGTTTGTGCAGCCCTTTGAGACACTTGTGATTTAGGGCTATATAAATAAACATTGATTGATTGATAAAGGGTGAGCGTGGCTAAGGTGGGGGCGAGCGCTTGGCATAACTTCAAACCACATTGGTCTGACTACGGTACATTAGGAAAAATCACGGTGGGGTGGGATGTGGCCTGCGGGCCTGCAGCAAAGCTAAGTGTGCCAGGACCGCCTTTGAGATCAGCGACAGGTGCGTAAATGACACAGCTGTGAGTGCTTGTGGGATCACCTGTCGCTCTGTTAAAGGGAGCAGTCGGGAAGGAGAGGGGTGTTGTTGATGGTGGAACCGGAGAACGAACACCAACGAGAGGGAGAGCGAGACGGACAGAAAATGACTGAAAAAGGACCCAAAGAACATTTTTTGCAAAATAAATCATTGTTCACAAAGATGAACACAGCTGTCATGTCATTGGTGGTCCAAGGAACCGGGAGGAGTGAGACCTCCACAGTCACCTTAAAGGGGAACATTATCACCAAACCTATGCAAGCGTCAATATATACCTTGATGTTGCAGAAAAAAGACCAGGTATTTTTTTAAACGATTTCCAAACTCTAAATGGGTGAATTTTGGCAAATTAAACGCCTTTCTGTTTATCGGTCTTGTAGCGAACACGTCAGAACGTGACGTCACCGAGGTAACACACCCGCCATTTTCATTTTCACATTACAAACACCGGGTCTCAGCTCTGTTATTTTCCGTTTTTTCGACTATCTTTTGGAACCTTGGAGACATCATGCCTCGTCGGTGTGTTGTCGGAGTGTGTAACAACACTAACAGGGAGGGATTCAAGTTGCACCGAAGATGCGAAAGTGGCAAGAAATCTGCCGCCAGACCCCCATTGAATGTGCCAGAGTGTCTGCACGTTTTACCGGCGATGCTAAGGCAGACATGGCACAGAGATGTATGGATAACCTGCAGATACATTTGCAACGATAAAGTCACCTAAATCGCAAAGGTGAGTTTTGTTGATGTTGTTGACTTATGTGCTAATCAGATATATTTGGTTGCAGCATGACTGCCAGCTAATCGATGCCAACATGCTACACTAATCGATGCTAACATGCTATTTACACTAGCTGTATGTACATTTAATGCAAAACAAACACTTGCCAATCGACGGATTTAAGTTCCTCTAGTGTCACAAGATGCGAAAGTCCTGATCGTTTGGTCCGCACATTTTACCGGCGATGCTAATAAAGCAGCCATGCTATGGGCCACTTCATTAGGGCCAAATAGCGTCAATAGCTATTCGCTCAATAGCGGGCTTCACGGTGGCAGAGGGGTTAGTGCGTCTGCCTCACAATACGAAGGTCCTGCAGTCCTGGGTTCAAATCCAGGCTCGGGATCTTTCTGTGTGGAGTTTGCATGTTCTCTCCGTGAATGCGTGGGTTCCCTCCGGGTACTTCGGCTTCCTCCCACTTCCAAAGACATGCACCTGGGGATAGGTTGATTGGCAACACTAAAAATTGGCCCTAGTGTGTGAATGTGAGTGTGAATGTTGTCTGTCTATCTGTGTTGGCCCTGCGATGAGATGGCGACTTGTCCAGGGTGTGCCCCGCCTTCCGCCCGATTGTAGCTGAGATAGGCGCCAGCGCCCCCCGCGACCCCAAATGGGAATAAGCGGTAGAAAATGGATGGATGGATATATATTCGCTCAATAGCTTCAATTTCTTCTTCAATTTCGTTTTTGCTATCTGCCTCCATACTCCGACCATCTGTTTCAATACATGCGTAATCTGTTGAATCGCTCAAGCCGCTGAAATCTGAGTCTGAATCCGAGCTAATGTCGCTATATCTTGCTGTGCTAACCGCCATGTTGTTTGTATTGGCAGCACTGTATGACGTCACAGGGAAATGGACAGTCGCATCGCAAATAGGGAAAATCAAGAACTTTAAAGCTTTTTTTAGGGATAATCCGGGAGGTGTAAAATTTTGAAAAAAACTTCAAAAAATAAAACAAGCCCCTGGGAACTGATTTTTATTGTTTTTAAACCTTTTGAAATTGTGATAATGTTCCCCTTCAACAATATGGCAGTTTTTTGGATTTTTTTTTTTGGTTTATATACAATTTTATCACTCTATGCAGCACTCTTTTTTTTCTTTCTCTTCTCACTCAAGAATCAACCCCGAGACAAAACAAGATTGCACAACCAAACTTGATAGTTGATACTGTTAGCGTCTCACTCCCACTGATCAGTGATCATTTCCTCGGTTTTCCAGAGAGCAACCAAGCAACTTGAGTTTTATGCAGAAGAAAAACTACACTTTATTCAAGGCCGTTTTTATTGATATCGATTACGTGTGTATCGCAGCTGTATATTGATATCGGGCCCTGCGATGAGGGTGTACCCCGCCTTCCGCCCGAATGCAGCTAATATAGGCTCCAGGATCCCCCACGACTCCAAAAAGGGACAAGCGGTAGAAAATGGATGGATGGATGGATATTGATATCGTTTTGTCACCCAGCCCTACTAACACGTGCGGTTTAAATACACATTCAGCCAGGCTAGCTTGGAATGCTAACTATCCGAAGTTAATGGCACAGTTATACTAACACAGCGGCAGCATGTAGCGCACTTATAAGCTAAGTTGCTAACTGGGTATGCTACCACGTGATGTTAATTGAATCACACCCGTGCTAACCTGCAAGAAACTTTAAACAGTGTCCTGTTATGCTAACATGCTACCTGAGCCAGCTATGACTCAGGTGCCGAAATTGTAGCCCAGGGAGCATTTTACACCCACATTAATTTGCTTTGTCACCTCCAATATATGCAAAACAAAGATGTGGATGTTTTTCAGCTTGTTGATTTTAAAGGCCTACTGAAATGAGATTTTCTTATTTAAACGGGGATAGCAGGTCCATTCTATGTGTCATACTTGATCATTTCGCGATATTGCCATATTTTTGCTGAAAGGATTTAGTAGAGAACATCGACAATAAAGTTCGCAACTTTTGGTCGCTAATAAAAAATCCTTGCTTGTACCGGAAGTAGCCGACGATGTGCGCGTGACGTCACCGGTGTGAGGGCTCCTCACATTGTTTATAATGTGAGCCACCAGCAGTAAGAGCAATTCGGACCGAGAAAGCGACGATTTCCCCATTAATTTGAGCGAGGATGAAAGATTTGTGGACTAAGAAAGTTAGAGTGAAGCACTAAAAAAAAGATGTAATTAGACACATTTACTAGGATAATTCTGGAAAATCCCTTATCTGCTTATTGTGTTAATAGTATTTTGGTGAGATTATAAAGTCATACCTGAAAGTCGGATGGCTGCGGTGAACGCCAGTGTCTCTGAGAGAAGCCAAGGAGCCAAGATCACAGCTGCCATTTTGAGCTGCAGGATGAGGTCGCGTAATCCACTCAAGTCTCCGGTAAGAGCCGACTTGATTTTCCCATCCAAAAACTTGCTGGTTGACGTAGAGAAACATGTTCGCTTGACCGCTCTGTGTTAAAGCTTCACAACAAACAAAGAAACACAGGCTGTGTTTCGGTTGCTAAAGGCAGCTGCAATCCACCGCTTTCCACCAACAGCATTCTTCTTTGACGTCTCCATTATTAATTGAACAAATTGCAAAGGATTCAGCAACACAGATGTCCAAAATACTGTGTAATTATGCGATGAAAAGAGACGACTTTTAGCCGTAAGTGGTGCTGGGCTAAAATTTCCTCTCCAACCAATAACGTCACAAACACGCGTCATCAGTCCACAACGTTTTCAACAGGAAACTCCGCGGGAAATTTAAAATTGTAATTTAGTAAACTAAAAAGGCTGTATTGGCATGTGTTGCAATATTAATATTTCATCATTGATATATAAACTATCAGAATGCGTGGTCGGTAGTAGTAGGTCTTTAAAATGATTCACTGTCAGGAAGACATGCATTTTCTGTTTAACAGCCTAATAACTCATATGTAATCATGGTATGTACTGTACAGGTGAGCTTACATAGCGTGTTCTCCATAATGCAAAAAAAAAAAAAAACTCAGTTTGGTTATAAGGTGCATGAACCCGAAAGACAAACATAAGCAGAGAAGTCACTGACACACAGTAACAAAAGTGAGGCTTGCCGTTGACAAAACAGAGTAATTCAACTCTCAGGAGGAAGAAGAAGAAGAAGAAGAAGAAGAAGCTGCCAGCCGTCAACAAACGATGACAAAACCTTGTTTGACTGTTTCCACTTCAGACTAATTTACATTTGTCTTTCAATACTACAACTGTCTCATCGACACTAGACACTGGTTTAAAGTAAAAAAAAAATTCTAAACTAGAATTTGCAATTCCGGAAGGAATTGTGCGAATGTCTAATGTGAACGAGTGTGCGAATAGTGGAACGGTTCTGTCAGAGTTGCCACTGACAGTTTGTTTGTGTTTTAGTTTCTCCTCTGTGTGTTTAGTATTTTCTGTCTAGTGCTCTTATTTTGGTTCAGCTTCCTGTTTGTCTCCCTGTGTCCTGTTCTCACTCAGCTGCGGCTGATTGGCACACCTGATGTCAATCGGCCAGCTCCTATTTTTTGTCATGTGTATTGTCGTTGCCTTATGTCACTCTTGTGTCTTTGCTACCTGTCTTGTCTGGCATCATTTCAGCTATTACCTGTCGTGCTACATCTTGTCCTGGTCGTCGTAGCGGTAAGCTGTTTTTGTTAGCCATTAGCTAATTCCGGTTTTTCTGTTTGTTATCCTCTCGCTTCCATGCTAAAGTTCCTTTGGTTTTTCTAGCTTCCAGTGCTAGCTCCCTTAGTTTGTTATTCCTCCCACGTGCGTGCTTCTTTTTTTTTTTTTCTTTGTCATGAAAAAGGGACGTTTTTGTCATGAAAAGGGGAGGTTTTTGTGGTTGGTGCACTAATTGTAAGTGTATATTGTGTTTTTTATGTTGATTTAATTTAAAAAAATATATATATGTGTATATATATATATATATATTTTTTTTTTTTTTTATAAAAATGAATAAAAAATTATTCTGCGGCCCGGTGGTTGGGGACCACTGCCCTAATACACATTACTAAAGAAATAATATCAATAAAGAATGTCTGTCTGCAGTTTTCGATGAAGTCGTCTCGTGCAAAGTGTAGCAGGTGTTCCCCGAGGTTACCACAAAAGACAAAAACACTAAAAAGCGTGAATGAGTTTTTGTGTTCAAGGTGCATGTCAAGTGTGTACAACTCCAGATCTCATTTGCATCCCAAAAACCCCTGAGTGAAGACCACAATGAGGCGGAGAGAGAGTCGATGGCAGAGAAACACAAAACTCCGTCCTGTATTGCAGCTGTTAGCATGAGCGGCCAGCCTGCTATCAAGTGTTTACACTCCAGTCATAGAAACGTTCAATACGTGGACAAAAAAAAAATAAGGCCCCAAAACTTGATACGCTGCTTGAAGCTGCTGTATGTGCGCTGACAGCTGCTGCACGCCACCTGACACATGCTGCTTTTGTCAGGATCTCGTGTCCATGATGACAAAAGCAGACAGACATGATGCCGGCTCATGTAAACAATTAGTGCTGGCCGCTTACCGGATGCTCTTCTATATCAAAGCAAGCCACTGTCCTTTTACTGACAATTCATACAAACCCTGTTTCCATATGAGTTGGGAAATTGCGTTAGATGTAAATATAAACGGAATACAATGATTTGCAAATACTTTTCAACCCATATTCAGTTGAATATGCTACAAAGAAGACAACATATTTGATGTTCAAACTGACACTTTTTTTGTTGTTGTTGTAAATAATCATTAACTTTAGAATTTGCTGCCAGCGACACGTGACAAAGAAGTTGGGAAATGTGGCAATAAATACTGAAAAAGTTGCGGAATGCTCATCAAACACTTATTTGGAACATCCCACATGAGCGCAAGCTAATTGGGAACAGGTGGGTGCCATGATTGGGTATAAAAACAGCTTCCCAAAAAATGCTCAGTCTTTCACAAGAAAGGATGGGGCGAGGTACACCCCTTTGTCCACAACTGCGTGAGCAAATAGTCAAACAGTTTAAGAACAACGTTTCTCAAAGTGCAATTGCAAGAAATTTAAGGATTTCAACATTTACGATCCATAATATCATCAAAAGGTTCAGTGAATCTGGAGAAATCACTCCACGTAAGTGGCATGGCCGGAAACCAACATTGAATGACTGTGACCTTCGATCCCTGAGACGGCACTGTATTAAAAACCGACATCAATCTCTAAAGGATATCACCACAAGGGCTCAGAAACACTTCAGAAAACCACTGTCACTAAATACAGTTTGTCGCTAAATCTGTAAGTGCAAGTTAAAGCTCTACTATGCAAAGCGAAAGCCATCCATCAACAACATCCAGGAAGGCAGCCGGCTTCTCTGGGCCCGATATCATCTAAGATGGACTGATGCGAAGTGGAAAATTGTTCTGTGGTCTGACGAGTCCACATTTCAAAGTGTTTTTGGAAATATTCAACATCGTGTCATCCGGACCAAAGGGGAAGCGAACCATCCAGACTGTTATTGACGCAAAGTTCAAAAGCCAGCATCTGTGATGGTATGGGGGTGCATTAGTGCCCAAGGCATGGGTAACTTACACATCTGTGAAGGCACCATTAATGCTGAAAGATACATACAGCTTTTGGAACAACATATGCTGCCATCTAAGCGCCGTCCTTTTCATGGACGCCCATGTTTATTTCAGCAAGACAATGCCAAGCCACATTCCGCACGTGTTACAACAGTGTGGCTTCGTAAAAAATGAGTGCGGGTACCTTCCTGGCCCGCCTGCAGTCCAGACCTGTCTCTTATTGAAAATGTGTGGCGCATTATGAAGTGTAAAATACGACAACAGAGACCCCGGACTGTTGAACGACTGAAACTCTACATAAAACAAGAATGGGAAAGAACTCCACTTTCAAAGCTTAAACAATTAGTTTCCTCACATCCCAAACATTTATGGAGTGTTGTTAAAAGAAAAGGTGATGTAACACAGTGGTGAACATGCCCTTTCCCAACTACTTCGGCACGTGTTGCAGCCATGAATTTCTAAGTTAATTATTATTGGCAAAAAAAAATAAAGTTTATGAGTTTGAACATCAAATATCTTGTCTTTGTAGTGCATTCAATTGAATATGGGTTGAAAAGGATTTGCAAATCATTGTATTCCGTTTTTATTTACTTCTAACACAATTTCCCAACTCAAATGAAAACAGGTTTTGTATTTCAAAGTACCAAGCTGGAAGGTCCGGAAGTAGAGAAGGAGAATTATGAACAGGAGGTTATCAGGTGTAAAATGACTCGCATTTAGCGCAATAGCAGAGGGAAGCACTTGTTAATTATTTTCAACATTATATAAAAGTATGACACATAAAATAGACCTGCTATCCCCGTTTAAATAAGAAAATCTCATTTCAGTAGGCCTTTAAGCATATTCAACAATACCGCAATATTAATAATACATGTGATCATTTTGCTGCCAAAATGTGCATCCCCACTGACGTGACTAAATATCAGCCAAGTATGTGTTATTTTTTTCAGGAAACCGCCAGTAAATGAGTCAACAATGACAAAGCACACAGACATCTTTTTTCCGAATGAGCCCAAAATAAAGAGGAGCTGAATGAAGCTTCCAGACTAACATAAACAGCTAATAAAAGACAAGGCCAACATAATGGACATTAGGGGTGTAGCGGTACGTGTATTTGTATTGAACCGATTCTGTACGGGGGTTTTGGTTCGGTTCGGAGTTTCCACACGGACATATTAAGTAGTGTACAGCACTTTGTGTAAACAATGAACAACGTAGCACAACACACGGCATACTAGCAGCGACCGGGCTACGATAGACTGACCATACCTCCTCTTTTCACCGGATATGTCCTCTTTTGAGGGGCTGTCTGGGTGGAGTTTCTTAAATGCCTCAAATGTCCGGCATTTTAAGTTAGGGTTGCGTGTATTTTCAATGTGCGTTCAGGGTTAAGAAGGGGTTAAAAACAAAACTAATTGTGCACGCAGCAGCATTCGTGAGGGAGGGGCAGAGACAGATAGAGCGAGGGAGTTATGATTATCGCGCACGCGTACCCAGGCTCAGCTTTTTACCCATAGATTTATCAGATTTTATTTTTTATCATCTATAGCAGGGGTGTCAATAGTGTGCCCTGGAGGCCATTTGCGGCCCACAGTTAATGTTTTAAAGGCCCACGGCACATTCTAAAAATACTATTTGTCACGTGTGGGTCGCATTTTACTGCGGGATCGTTCCTCCAGTGCAAACATGGACACTCCGGACAACAACGTAAAGGTAAGAAGATTTAATAACAAAAACACTGATACAAAAACAGATTAAATGCACCAAAAAAAACGTGTGCCGAACGCACGGAAGCTAATGTTAACACTAGCACAGGTTCAGGAAACAAGAATAGCATACGTGATAGTTGCTTTCCGCAAACAAGGGACCAAGACCGACTGACGGGACAAGGCAGGCTTAAATAAGAAAGTAATTTAAAAAAACAGGTGTGCGTCTGGAACCCGCAGCAGGTGAAATTAATACGTTACCATGGTGACCAAACTAACTCACAAGGTGCCCAAACAACAAAGGGAGTCCAAACTAACAGAAAATACCTAAACTAAACATGATCCAGACCACGGATCATGACACTATTAAAATAAACAAAAACACAAACAAAAGTGAAATAAAAAAGCTTAAAGGCTAAATGTAATTTAGAAAAAGTTGCAACGTTGACTAATAAAACAAAGCGTTTTTTTTTCTTTCAAACTGTCATTTCTCAAAACATAATATTGAATCAAAATCAATGTTATTATGAATTATTGACCTATCCAAGGTTCCGATTGTGGCGCAGTGGGAGAGTGGCCGTGCGCAACCCGAGGGTCCCTGGTTCAATCCCCACCTAGTACCAACCTCGTCACGTCCGTTGTGTCCTGAGCAAGACACTTCACCCTTGCTCCTGATGGGTGCTGGTTAGCGCCTTGCATGGCAGCTCCCTCCATCAGAATGTGTGTGTGAATGGGTAAATGTGGAAGTAGTGTCAAAGCGCTTTGAGTACCTTGAAGTAGAGCTGGGCGATATATCGATATATACGATATATTGCAGGTTTGTCTCTGTGCGATATAGAAAATGACTATATCGTAATATTCGATTATATTTTCTCCCATCGTTGCTTTAAGCTGCGTGCATTACATTACTGGCGTGTCCACTCCTTCTTGTCTGTCCTTCTCACAGAGACGTAAAATAAGCCCGCCTTCTTACATACGTCACATACTGTCGCACGTCTAGCGTCATACGCTCTCGCCGAGAGCTAACGTTAGCTGAGGCAGGTCGAGTTGCTTTTAGCTGCGTGCATCACACAACAGGCGTTCCCTCACTCCTCCTCGTCTCTCATTCTGACACAAGCCCGCCTTCTTACATACGTCACATACTCTCGCGAGTCTAGCGTCATAGCTCTCGCCGATCAGAGAGAGAGAGATGGTGCGAAACTTATTACAAATGGAGGAAGAACAACAAATGCCCAACAAAAAGAGAAGGAGGTCCATCATCTGGCGGTGGTTTGGCTTCAAGTGGGAAGATATTCAGCAGACAACAGCAATATGATGTTCAATGTATATACTCTGATGATTAATCTGTGTGATGACTGTATTATGCTGAGAGTATATATTTGTACCATGAATTGATTAACGTGGATCCCGACTTAAACAAGTTGAAAAACTTATTGGGGTGTTACCATTTAGTGGTCAATTGTACAGAATATGTACTGTACTGTGCAATCTACCCAAAAAAGTTTTAATCAATCAATGCAAAGTATGCAGCAGAAGGGTTACTACAAAAAGGTATCGACACTATTAATGTGTTCTTTCATTTAAAAAGTCACCCGTGAGAGAATGAAGAGTATTTAAAAAATACAGTTTTGGTCAATTGACTTAGTTATGATTTCCCTCTCTGCATGAAAGTTTAAATGTAGCATATATTAATGCAGTATGAAGAAGAATGTTTTAATGTGGACACATAGAATCATCATACTGCTGTGATTATATGCATCAAGTGTTCAAGGTCAAGGCAAAATATCATAATATATATCGAATATCGCAATATGGCATAAAAATATCGCGATATTAATAAAAGCCAATATCGCCCAGCCCTACCTTGAAGGTAGAAAAGTGCTATACAAGTACAACCCAGTTATCATTTACTTCACATCAAATATTCCATCCATCCATCCATTTGCTACCGCTTATTCCCTTTCGGGGTCGCGGGGGGCGCTGGCGCCTATCTCAGCTACAATCGGGCGGAAGGCAGGGTACACCCTGGACGAGTCGCCACCTCATCGCAGGGCCAACACAGATAGACAAACAACATTCACACTCACATTCACACACTAGGGCCAATTTAGTGTTGCCAATTAACCTATATTCCGCTGAGAAAAATATTTTTGGTGGAAGATGTTGCAAATTTGGTAAATAAATAACCCAAAAATGTATATTTTGTTGTTTTCTTATTATAACAAAAATGAACCGAACCGTGACCTCTGAACCGAGGTACGTACCGAAACGAAATTTTTGTGTACTGGACACACACTCTCCCCTCCTGACCGTGTGGCCCTTCTCCCGACATAAGCCGCAGTGACGTCAGCAGGGCTCCTGAAGAGCAGGTAAGGCATCTTTTCCGCAGCCCAACCCTCACGCCGACACTGATTCACGGCGAGCAACGTGCGCCACTTCCTCATTTCTCAAGGCCGACATTTCAAACGCCGAGCCGCCCCTCCTTTGGGAAGCGCACAGGTGGGACAGGGGTAAAAAGCTGGCACCAACCTCGTTTGTCCTCCAAGTCCTGGAGGAACTGTCTGTACGCCGCCGCAGAGCTCATCCCTCCCCCCCACCTTGAGGGCCCAGTCCGGCCGGGGGACAGGCGATTAGGACGCTCGGGTGGACGTGGGACAGCGGCGGGGCGAGCGGCGAGGTGTACACAGGCAGCAAGGTGAGCTGAAGATCCACATTGTCAAAGAAAAGCGGGGTAATCCCTCATTGCTGTCTCGCTTCTTCTCCTACACGTCTCAGCCTGGTGAGTAAGTGCGCGCGCGTGTGTGTGTGTGTGTGTGTGTGTGTGTGTGTGTGTGTTAACGACTCTAAGCCGGATAGACGACATGGACTTTGACCAAGAGGATGATGTCACAGAAACATGTGTTTCTCTAGAGTAGCACAATAACGGTGTGTGTGTGTGTGTGTGTGTGTGTGTGTGTGTGTGTGTGTGTGTGTGTGTGTGTGTGTGTGTGTGTGTGTGTGTGTGTGTGTGTGTGTGTGTGTGTGTGTGTGTGTGTGTGTGTGTGTGTGTGTGAGTTTGCATCAGCTGGGTGTGTGTTTTTAAAGCACTTAAGTGTGTTGACGCCGGATTTCATGAATGTTTGTTACATACTGTGCATACTTGTCTCGTCCACACACTCATTTCTGTTACACTCTTTCTTGCCGTCACAAAAACCGCCTCGTCCTTGATTAGCAACAATAGTACGAAAGACTACTTTGGTAAAACGGACGGGGAATTGGAGCTGGATATTGATCAGCGTTCATCAATACTCAACCAATGGTCACATCATTAAAGGCCTACTGAAATTAGATTTTCTTATTTAAACGGGGATAGCAGGTCCATTCTATGTGTCATACTTGATCATTGCGCAATATTGCCATATTTTTGCTGAAAGGATTTAGTAGAGAACATCGATGATAAAGTTCGCAACTTTTGGTGCTAATAAAAAAGCCTTGCCTGTACCGGAAGTAGCAGACAATGATGTCACAAGGGTGAGGGCTCCTCACGTCCTCGCATTGTTTATAATGTGAGCCTCCAGCAGTAAGAGCTATTCGGACTGAGAAAACAAAAATTTCCCCATCAATTTGAGCGAGGATGAAAGATTCGTGGATGATAATATTGATAGCAAAGGACTAGAAAAAACAAACCAAAAAAAAGGCGATTGCATTGGGACGGATTCAGATGTTTTCAGACACATTTACTAGGATAATTCTGGGAAATCCCTTATCTTTCTATTGTGTTGCTAGTGTTTTAGTGAGATTAAATAGTACCTGATAGTCGGAGGGGTGTGTCCACGGGTGTCTTGAGGCCAGTGTCTGAGGGAATTTGACGGCAGATAAAAGGACGGTGCAAACTCCACAGATCTCTGTTAAGAGGCGACTTTTTAAACACAATTTTCTCACCGAAACCTGCCGGTTGACATGTGGTCGGGAACCATGTTCGCTTGACCGCTCTGATCCATACTAAAGCTTCACCTCTGGGAATTTTAAACAAGAAATCACCGTGTGTTTGTGTGGCTAAAGGCTAAAGCTTCCCACCTTCATCTTTCTACTTTGACTTCTCCATTATTAATTGAACAAATTGCAAAAGATTCAGCAACACAGATGTCCAGAAGACTGTTTAATTGCGAGATGAAAAGTGACAACTTTTAGCCGCAAATAGTGCTGCAGTAATATTTCCTGACAGCCCGTGACGTCACGCGCACGTGTCATCATTCCGCGACATTTCCAACTAAAAACTCAGCAGGAAATTTAAAATTGCAATTTAGTAAACTAAACCGGCAGTATTGGCAAGTGTTGCAATGTTAATATTTCATCATTGATGTATAAACTATCAGACTTAGTGGGTTTCAGTAGGCCTTTAAGTACACAATGTACTGAGATCAATACAAAACTCAAATCAAAGATTTGAAAATCTGCCTTTACAAGTGCCTAAAAGTCACAATATGACGATTAATGTGCTTGTAGTTTGCAGTGAGTCACACTGAGGGCTGTTTCTATAAAACCCAAAACCAATGACGTCGGCACGTTGTGCAGATGTTAAATAAAAACAGAGTACAATGATTTGCAAATCCTTTTCAACCATTATTTAATTGAATAGACTGCAAAGACAACATACTTAATATTCGAACTGGTAACCTTTGTTCTTTTTTGCAAATATTAGCTCATTTGGAATTTGATGCCTGCAACATGTTTCCAAAAAGCTGGCACAAGTGGCAAAAAAGACTGAGAAAGTTAAGGAATGCTCATCAAACACTTATTTGGAACATCCCAAAGGTGAACAGGCTAACTGGGAACAGGTGGGTGCCATGATTGGGTAGAAAAGCAGTTTCCGTGAAATGCTCAGTCATTCACAAACAACGATGGGGCGAGGGTCGCCACTTTGTGGACAAATGCGTGAGCGAATTGTCGAATAGTTTAAAAACAACATTTCTCAACAAGCTATTGCAAGGATTTTAGGGATTTCACCATCTACGGTCTGTAATATCATCAAAAGGTTCAGAGAATCTGGAGAAATCACTGCACGCAACATTGAGTGCCCCTGATCTTGGATCCCCCAGTCGGTACTGCATCAAAAACCGACATCAGTGTGTAAAGGATATCCCCACGTGGGATCAGGATCACTTCAGAAAACCACTACCATTAACTAGTTTGTCGCTACATCTGTAAGTGCAAGTTAAAATTCTACTATGCAAAGCAAATGTCATTTATCAACAACACCCAGAAACGCTGCCGGCTTCACTGGGCCCGAGCTCATCCAAGATGAACTGTTGCAAAGTGGAAAAGTGTTCTGTGGTCTGACGAGTCCACATTTCTTTTAATCCATGGGTGTCCAAAAGCTTTCCATTGAGCACCGCATACTCAAAAATCAAAGGATACAGTGGGCATTATGATTTTTTTTTTTACTTTTAAAACCAATACAATATACAGTATACTAGTACCTCAACTTAAGAATTTAATTGTTTGTGTGACGGAACTCTTAACTCAAAACTTGTACCTCAAATCAACGTCTCCACTGAAATGAATTGGAATCGATCTAATCGGTGCTTAGCCTGCCAAAACAACACGATTTTGACATGTAACACGCTTTTGAAAAATAAAAAAAAACTAACTTTTAGATAATAAATATTATATGAACAACAGTACAATAGAATGTAGCACAAACAGAAGTTTAATGAAGTAATGTAATAATAATGGACAACATTTACCTTGGAGAGTGGACTTCTACAGTATCTCCTTGGTGCTTCTCTGTCAAACACACCATCAGCAGTTTCTCCGTATTTACATGGTAAATGTCCGTGGTTTATATATTATTTAACATCCTTGGCTGGCGTTAGACTCATTCTGCTTCAGTATGATACAGACTAGCAATGATACGCTCAAATTGCTTCACCAAATTAGCTAGCTACACGCTGAAATGTTTTCCCTTTAGTGTAACTGATAGTGGCGAAACCGCGACAGCAAAACTAAAACGGCGCCACACCTTACAAATAATGATTTTTTTACGTGAAAATAAATGAAAGTAACAACGTTTTGTAGCCTCCAGGAGAAATAACACAAAGTCTGACGGTGTTTACAGCTTGGACTGCCATTCTTATAAAAACACTCACTTACTCAGTCACTCACCCCACATTCTGCCATTCACAAAGGGGAACATTATCACCAGACCTATGTAAGCGTCAATATATACCTTGATGTTGCAGAAAAAAGACCATATATTTTTTTAACCGATTTCCGAACTCTAAAAAGGGTGAATTTGGCGAATTAAACGCCTTTCAATTGTTCGCTGTCGGAGCAATGACCTTTCACCCGTGACGTTACAACGGGAAGCAATCCGCCATTTTCTCAAACACATTACACACGCCAAGTCAAATCAACTCTGTTTTTTTCCGTTTTTTCGACTGTTTTCCGTACCTTGGAGACATCATGCCTCGTCGGTGTGTTGTCGGAGGGTGTAACAACACGATCAGGGACGGATTCAAGTTGACTTACGTGGAGTGTGCATCGACTAGCACGGCATGCTAATCGATGCTAACAGGCTATTTAGGCTAGCTGTATGTACATATTGCATCGTAAAGCCTCATTTCTAACTATATTTGCATCCAGTCTTTCCCTCCAGCCTTTCCCTCCACCCACATTTAATGCCAAACAAACACATACCAATCGACGGATTCAAGTTGCACCAGTGTCAAAAGATGCGAAAGTCCCTCGTTTGTTCTGCACATTTTACCAACGATAGCGATGCTAGGACAGGATGGCACAGAGATGTGTGGATATCCTGCGACACTCAAAGCGGATGCATTTCCAACAATAAAGTCAACGAAATCACAGAGGTGAGTTTTGTTGATGTTATTGACTTATGTGCTAATCAGACATATTTGGTCACGGCATGACTGCCAGCTAATCGATGCTAACATGCTATTTATGCTAGCTGTTTGTACATTTGTAGCTATATTTGCATCCAGCCTTTCCCTCCACCTACATTTAATGCCAAACAAACACTTGCCAATCGACGGATTTAAGTTGCTCCAGTGGTCTAAAGATGCAATCGTTGGTTAGAAGGTGATCGGCGAATAGTTTCAATAGCTATTCACTCAATAGCTTCAGTTTCTTCTTCAATTTCTTTTTCGCTATCTGCCTCCACACTCCAACCATCTGTTTCAATACATGCGTAATCTGTTGAATCGCTTAATCCGCTGAAATCCGAGTCTGAATCCGAGCTAATGTCGCTATATCTTTCTGTTCTATCCGCCATGTTTGTTTGTATTGGCGTCACGCGGTGACGTCACAGGAAAATGGAGGGGTGGATTTACAGATAGCGAAAATCAGGCACTTTAAAGCCTTTTTTCGGGATATTCCATGATGAGTAAAATTTTGAAAAACAAAATAAGCCACTGGGAACTGATTTTTATTGGTTTTAGCCCTTCTGAATTTGTGATAATGTTCCCCTTTAAAGGAGCACACACAGACATACGCTACTCTCACAACAGCTGCTTTAAAACACAACTTGCTAAATGTGGCAATTAGTATTACCACCTTTGCTTTAAACTTAGGTAAACATTTAAATAAAAAGCATTCAGATCTGCACAAGGAGTTATTAAGAGTGACAGGTAATAATTTAGTTGTTACACCTATCCTGCTGTTCGGTTCGGTGCAGACCGTAGTCGAGGAGCACAGGGCAGATGTTCTGATTGGCCTGTCTGTAATGTTTTGCCCTAATCTTAACCAATCGTGACTCATCGGAGTAAACCAAGCAACCAATCATAGATGTTCTTATATGTTAACCAACCAATCATCATTGATGTTTCCCATACATGTTGCCCCCTGCCTGTGGAGTAGTTTCGCCACATAGCTTCGATTTTTAAATTGATCATTTTTAATGGAAACCCGTAGTTTTTGCTACTGGATTATCAAAGGTACTCATTACCGTAAAACTGTAGGTGTTGGCAGGTATGGCAAAGAGACGGATCAATATTTTAACACGTAGTGAATCGGAAAAAATTAAGAAAAAAGGGATAAACAAGACAGTTTTCTGCCTATAGACAGAAAAATCAAATGCCTGACTTTGGATGTTTTTAATGTTTGTTGTTATTCTTTTTTGTTAACATATGTATTTTTAGAATGTTCCGCGAGCTGCGGGCCACAATCGGACACCCCTATTTTAATCCAAAAAGCAAAAGAGAAACTTGCTTTCCAGAAACACACTGCAAACTTGACATTACTAACTTTAATAATTGTTGTGTTTACCAGCATGACTTTAACATTTTGGACATGTGTACATGTGGACTTTGTTTTAACATGTCAATGATGTCAGACAAGAGAACGTGTACACAAATGTTACCACATCTCAAGCACACACACACACACACACACACACATACACACACACACACACACACACACACACACACACACACACACACACACACACACACACACACACACACCTACAC